>NW_005842993.1:343592-353075 GCF_000455745.1 Alligator sinensis | reverse complement strand
CTGCTGTTTTCATCCCGCTTTGCCTTAACACACACAAGTGATATGAGTTTTGCTTTCAATAGTTTGAGGTGCACTTTCACAAACCCCCCTGACCTATCTCTTTGGAACTTGGCAGGCTTCATGCCTTCATAAGGGTCTACCATCCCTGCTGTTTTAATCCAAACATGCAAAAAAAAGACAAAGTTATCAGTGTTTTAGTGATTCCCCATTATGATCTATGGCTGAATCTTCGAATCGGTGCCAAATCGGTCGAATTGAATCAGGACAGTGATTTGAATCACCAAATCGAATCACTGTCCCTCTGAATTGGCCGAATCTAAAAGCGAATACTTGGTGCTTTGCACAGGTCTACTGGGCAGCCTCCACTCCTCTATCCTCTTACCTAGGCATATGTGTCGAAGGTCTGGGTGACCTCTCATGCATACGTCATGATCTAGAAGGATTAACAGTTGGCAGGATCAATGAAGGGATGCTACCTTTCATTCTTGCAGGATGGGTCTCCAGTCACAAGACACCCTTTGCAAGCTCTCTTTATCTGGTCAGTTCTTCAGAATAAGAGGGAGTTATCCAAAGTCCTTTGGGAACAGGTAAGACATATTCTTCCACTTCCCCAGAAGTTATTTTCCAGACCTGGTCTGAGGAGCATATTAGAGCAATATGATGATACTTTCATTGCATGGCTGGTGTGCGCTTGTTTTGAATGCTGACTGTGTGGCATGCTTCACCAGAAATCGCATGAAAAAGGGGAGGGGGAGAGAACAAACCAGTTTGTCCTTAAGGAATATTACAAATCTTTTCCTTGTGTAACAAATTGTGAATGATTTGAATCTGTGCTAGAAGGAAAATAATGTTGTCTGTGCTTTGCCAAGAGCTTTGTACAAATTCCCAATATCATGTTTTTTAGTTTTTGTGCTTTTTTTTCCAGACCAGGGGCTGCACTTTGGCAGCACTAGGTGCCAGTAAGCTACTAAAAAGCTTGGCAAAAGTGAAGAATGACATTAATGCTGCTGGAGAGTCTGAGGAGCTGGCCAATGAATATGAAACTAGAGCAGTAGGTAAGCTATGCACATTTTGGAAAACCTGGGCAGAATTCAGGGAATAGGTAATCAGCAGTGTCCACTAGATGCCAAGTTTTTTACTATAGCTTTGTGGAATGTATTGCATGTTTTAATGACTGCTTCTTACTGCACTGAGCAGCAAACGTGGGCAAATCATAACTTTTTGCTGCTGTTTTGGGTCAGGAGGGGTCTAAATCGGCTCAGATCAAACAAAGTGTTAGAGTTCTTATAGTAAAGCAAAAAAATCCAGATTTCATTTTTAGTCTACTTGAAATGAACCATTTGCTCTGATGCAAAATGTTCTGCTCAGTCTTCAGGTTACTTATTTATATTTTTTAAATTTAGGACAATTTTTTTTAATGAAAAGTGCCCCTTCAAACAAGAAGTAGAAAAAAACATTGTTTTGAAAGTATTGGCATATTAATAAAAATGATCTGAAATTATTTAACAATGCTTTGACACTTAATTTCCCTCTGTTGTTTTTATCTTCAACCTGAATTTGTGGATAGGTTTGGGCCTGCTGAAATTCCATTTTTTCGACAACTTACTGTTCATGGCAAATATGCTACCTATTTTGACCTGAATCTCTAAGGGGAAGAGAGAAGGTGTATATATGAACTGGAATAGAGAACACGGGGTCAGGCAAAAATCTCCTGAGGAGTTCCTGAACAGTACAAAGAATGCTAAAGAGAAAGCGGGGCATGTCTTTATGAACTTACAGACACATCCTGTGTGCTTGGAGTAAGGTGGGAATGGAAAATGAACTCAGATCTCCTGAAGGCAGTCTGGTGCCCTAATACAAAACTATAGGTCCTGTAATGCTAAGAACTTAGGGGTAAACTTCCTAAGATGATAAGTTGTGTTGTGATAGTAGTGAGGCAGCATGTTAGAGCTTCAGTAGGTATTTGGTGGTGGACTACTTAGTTTTACATTTCTTGTCTCTTTTACTTTTCATATCCCTTTAACATCCTTTTAGTTACCTAGTCCATGTGATGTAGAGCCTATGGGCTGGGAGTGACCTCATGGGCTGGTTATAAACAATAGTTTGACTGAGGAAAATACTGGACTGTAACGTCTTGTTTTGTTAATGAGGCAGTCAGTTTTTTTGGCTTATGTGAAATCTGGAGAAATATTGTAGTAATTAATTACTTCTTCAATGCCACAGTAGCTAGGGGACTATTTAGGCATGAATAAAAACCCAACCAGTGGGTGTAACAGTTATCAGAATGGATTAAAACTGGTCCTTGTTAATCCATATTATACCTGTAATATAATGTGCCCAGGTAACCGGTCTGCACTTTGCCAGCTACATTCTTCTATCACCAGTTGAACATTTCCCCTCCCCCACACTTGTCTCATACCTATCGTCTTCCAGCCCTCTGATCCTCACTGCCATGCATTTGCATTTTCACAGACCTGCATTTTGACTTCTGTTCTACCCAGGAGAGCACACAATTCACCAGTGAGACTCTCTATATGCCTGAAGAAGGGTGTTTGTGCCCAAAAGGTTGCAAAGAACAATTTTTCCAACTATTTAGGTGGTCTAATAAAAGATATCACATCTACCCAAAGAACCTTGTCAACCTATATCCTTACACCAGCATGGCTACAACCAACATCCCTAAAGCTGTGAGGTTACACATTTTGCATCTCAGTAGTGCTCTACCAGGTGCTCACAGTTAACATACTAAGAGTTGATTTATTTTCATAACTGGCGTCCCTGATGTCTCGGACGGCCAGAGCCGACTCGAGGTGAGTTAGAAATTGCTCGTTCATCAGGGCGGGCTGGTGAATGGAGAGGCAGACAAGGTTTAATGGTTGCAAAAACGTTTACTTACGCTGCGTGGAGTTGCGACGCAGCTGGTCCGGTCGTCTGAACAACCACGTGAGTTGTTCCAGCTGGCGGGGCCCAAGCCAGTGAATCCGTCTGTAAATCAAGCCGGCGGGAAAAGGGTACGTCTGGGTACGTCTCAGCTAGCTGCAAGTCAGATCTCTTCAGAGGCACTCTGCAGCGTGCTCAAAGTTCTTCGACTTGGGCAAAAGTCGCGTGAATTTTTAAACGGCTAGCAAGCCAATTACTAGCCGCCACGTGTGAATAATTTAGCACTGGCCAATAGCGGGACACAAATTTGCATTTGAATAGCGGGAACTCTTTGCACCGTGCATTTCTGTGCTGCAAGGAAGAAATACATCCTGCAAAGAAGGCTGCAAATTGGCGGGAACTCTCTTGCACTGAGGTCCTTCTGTGCAGCAAAAACCCTCGCTGTGCAAGAGGCTTTCATGTGGCAAGAAAATTCCATCGTGCCGAGGCACCAGAATCACTGGGTTATGACACCTGATACTCATGCTGGAAGTTTGAAGCCAAGCTTAGTTTTTCACTACTTTCACATGGCCAGGTTTCAGGAATCTGCCAGTAATTTCTGAACTCAGTGATTCTTCTGTAAGTATTGCAGTAGGCTTACTGGCACAGAAAGAGCATATTCCAGTTTGCTTACTCTTATTGAAGGCAGCAAAAAACTATAAGGACTAATTTTTATTGCTGTCATCATTGGATCTAAATCTTAATGAAAGAAAACAGATATTTTCTTGCCCATGCACAGGGCAGAGGTGTTAACTGAGAAGGTGCCATTTTTACTTGCTCACTTCCTGGAGCAAACTCACAGCTTAGTTTTATGTTGCTATCTATCTGCAAGCATCAAAGTGGCTTGAATTTTTCTTTTTTCTGTACAGAGATTAAATTAATGTACAGAGTTCATATGTGTCAGGTGAATATTTAAAAATATAGCAGTATGAACAGTTTAGGATTACATGCACATTTGTGAAAATGCAAAAGGTGTTTTTGTATTGCACATTACTTGCAAAAAACTATGAAGACACTTAAGTCAAACATCTGAACAAAGACGGGAAAAAAATAGTTCTGAGTCATGCTAACCAAAGACAGAGCTTAGTCATGTTGCATTTTTCTTTCCCTGTTCAAATATGAAACTAAGGTGTCTGTGGTTATTTTCAAAATATGCATACAATTTGACAGGTATGAAATAAGGTCAAACTAATCTTATAATGAACCTTAATATTGAGATTTTCTGCCTTCTGGTCTATGCACCTGTGACTTAGACTACAGACTGAAATCAGGACAGGAGAGAGGCATATCTGATGTAAGCTTCTTTTTTTCCTGTTTGGGGCTGTTATTCTTTTAGAGCTGTTCACTGAATGTTACAGCAGTGATGAAGATCTGGCAGAGCAGCTGCTGACCTACTCCTGTGACGCCTGGGGTGGAAGCAGTTGTCTAGAACTTGCAGTGGAAGCTAAAGATCAACAGTTCATTGCACAGCCAGGAGTCCAGGTAAAGTCAAGAAAGAACAGAGACTTAGGCAGATATAACTCAGATAGTCTGAATCATCAAAAAAGAATGTGTTTTATGTATGTCTTGAATTCATTTCCTCCTGAAAGGTTATGTTGATGCAAAAACTTTGCAAAACTATATATATATTAAAACAGTCCTATGACACAAACTCCAATCACCTGGAAATCAAGAGTTTTTGAGGAGGATTCCACAGTAGTACAAACATTTTCCCATTGGCAATTGTGAATTACAGTAGTATCATCCCACACTTGAGCATTTAACATGTTGGCAGTGCTGGAAAATATAACTTCCTGTAAGCTTGATTCTTTTCTAGCCATAACCTGAATGCAAGGAACTGTGCGAAGATTTGATGCTCAGAAATGTTGATCAGTTGCTGTAGGTGCAGGGATCTGCCCAAAGGTATTATGCCATGAGAAAGAAGCTTTAATTTGCAGCTGGAGTTCATAGGAGGCTTGTTTTTAGAAAGTGTACATCACCTTGCTTGTGTTCTATTCACTGCAGCTGCTGGAAACAAGGATACAACCCAGACCTTACAGACAGATACAACACTATCATTGGGCCAAGTATAATAAAATGGCTATTAGACCTCATCTCACATTCCCAACATCAACCAATTGGCATTCAGATCAAAGCCACAGTAACACTTATGACAGTACCATTTTGCCAATGTTTCAACCTCAGTAAGGCAAACTGGAAAGGCTTTTCAGCATACTTCGATGCTACAGTCAAAACCATCAAAGCATTGCCTGAGAACTATGACCAATTCATAGAAGCTGCACAGAAATCTTCAAGGAAGAGCACCATGTGGGGATGCCACAAGAATTACATCCCAGGCCTCACTGTGCAAACCACGGACCTATACGAAGACTATAGGCGACAGTATGAACTTTTTCCTTTTTCCACAAACACCATCACTACAGGTGAGGAACTCATGTTATCCATCACAGAAAAATGCAGAAAATCCTGGCAAACCCTGAATGAGTCAACTGATATGATGTATAATAGTAAAAAGGAATGGGTGACAATATGTCACCCCCACACAGGGAAAAAGGCCATCCCCACCTGGGCCAAAAGCAGGAAAGGAGCCAGGAGATCTGCTTGGCTTACCAGGGATATTAGGGAGCTATTAAAAAGAAAAAAGATGTGTATATATGTAATGGAGGAATGGCTCAGCAACCAAGGAGGAATACACCTGTATTGCTAGGGCCTGCAGATAACGAGGCACAGAAAGCTAAGGCAGGCATGAAGATCAAACTGGCAACCAGTATAAAAGATAACAAGAAGTCCCTCTACAGATACAAAAGGAGAAAGAAAAAATTGGTCTCCAATGTGAGACCCCTACTGAATACCCAGGGGCAGCCCACAGTTGATGCCTGTGAAAAGGCAGAACTCTTAAATACATACTTTGCATTGGTATTCCTGAAATCCAACGGGGGCTACTCACCTGACCAGAGGCCCAGGGAACAGGGGGAAGGCAACAACCTACAGGAAATCAGCCCAGAACAGGTGAAGGATCTTTTATAATGCTTGGACATTTTTAAGTCTGCTGGGCCAGACAATCTGCACCCAAGAGTCCTGAAGGAACTGGCTGAACTTATGGCAGCACAACTGGCCAAGCTGTTTGAAGAGTCATGGAACTCAGGAGTGGTCCTGGATGACTGGAAGAGGGCCAATGTGGTGCCTATCTTTAAGAAAGGGAAGAGGGATGACCCTGCAAACTACAGACCTCGATCCTGGGTAAAATCTTTGAAAAGTTGGTTAAAGAGGCTGTCAACTACAAGCTGGTAATGGATGGGGTGCTAAAAAGCAACCAGCATGGCTTTGTCAAGGGTAGATCATGCCTGATGAGCCTTGTGTCCTTCTACGACCAGATAACTAACCACCTGGATGAGGGACACAAGGTTGACATCATCTACTTAGACTTCAGTAGAGCCTTTGACTCTGTCTTCCATGGGATTCTATCTAAGAAACTGGGGAGTACTGAGCTGGACCAGTCTCCAGTGAGGTGGGTGGAAGACTGTCTTATTGGCCACTCCCAGAGAGTGGTGATCGATGGGATGGCCTCATCCTGGAGGGCTGTCTCCAGTGGTGTCCCCCAGGATTCAGAGCTTGGACCCATGCTATTCAGTATATTCAATTTATTCATTAACAACTTGGATGAGGGGGTAGACAGCTCAGTGATTAAGTTCACAGACAATACCAAGCTGTGGGGAAACACGGACACACTAGAGGACAGGGCAAAGATCCAGAATGACCTTGACAGACTGGATTTATGGGTGGAACAAAATCAGATGAGGTTTAACTGGGAAAAGTGCCAGGTCCTTCACCTAGGTAGGAAGAACTCTCACCACAACTGTACAGTGGGTGGTGGTCCAGTGGCTGGCACAGCATCTGAATGAGACCTGGGGGTCGTGATCAACAGGAAGATGAATGTGAGCCAACAGTGTGACGAGGCTGCCAGAAGAGCAAATAAAACTCTGGCATGCATCAGCTGATGTGCGGCCAGTAGATCCAGGGAGGTACTCCTCCCTCTCTATTCAGTATTAGTGAGGCCTCAGCTGGAGTACTGTGTCCAGTTTTGGGCACCACACTTCAAGAAGGATGTGGATAAGTTTGAGAGGGTACAAAGAAGGGCCACCCATATGGTTAAGGGCATGGAGAGCAGGCCCTATGAGGAGAGACTCCAGGAGCTGGACCTACTCAGTCTGAGTAAGAGAAGGCTGAGAGGTGACTTGATAGCTGTCTACAAGTACATCGGGGGGAGCATCAAGAACTAGGAGAGCAACTATTCAGGAGGGCACCTCAAGGGAGGATGAGGACCAATGAGCATAAACTAATAGAGGGTAAATTCAGGTTGGACATAAGGAAGACTTTTTCTCTGTAAGGGTCACCAGAATCTGGAACACACTCGCATCAGAGGTGGTACAATCACCCTTCTTGGAGGTGTGCAAGATGAGTCTGGACAGGCACCTTGTTGAGCTCATCTGACCCCAATAACTTCCTGCCCACGGCAGGGGACCAGACTTCATGATCTTCTGATTCTATGATTCTATGTTAACTAAACGATGACCTATGAAAGGCACATCAACATTAGAATGTCACCACTAACCAAATTACTTACCAGATGCTTCTCAATGAAAAAAGCCCCAAAATAAACAAAAAACCACTCGGATTGGAAAGGTACAAGCATCCCAAAGACCAGGGTTTTACAAGCCCCTTCTCAATGACGGCGTTGAATACTAGTATTAACACACGGGAAAGCAGCCGGCCTTGACATGCTTACTGGGAAAATCAAGCAATTCATACCCCACACTTGCTCAGGTGCTTCTAAAGCCTGCAAAGATCCTTCTGACCTAAAGAGCTTCAGACCTATCTCTCTGCTATGCTATGTTGTACAAACAACTGATACTGAACTGGATTACCCCATACATGGATAAACACCTAATCCCTTAACAGGCCATCTTTTGCCCTGGAAAATCAACAGTGAGCCAGCTGCTCAATCTCCTCAACATACTGATGATAGTTTTGAAAGAGGCCTAATTACTGGAGCTGTGTTCATCAACCTAACAGCTGCCTACAATACAGTTAACCACTGGTGACTCCTCCACAAGACCCTGGAAACGACAAAAGATCTACACTTACAGAGCTGATACGAACCCTGCTTGAAAACAAACTTTTTTTGTCAAACTGGATAGGAAGTGAAGCAGATGGTGGTAACAGATTGATAGCCTCCCCCATGAAAGTGTGCTTGCACCACTGTTGTATAATATCTATACGAATGACCAAGCAATTGAACTGGAAACAAAATGTTTCATTTGTGCAGATCACTTGTGCATAATGGCCCAAAACACTAGCTTTGACCATGTCAAAAAATCCCTCAGCAAAGTGCTAATTGGCTTAATCTCATACTACACCGAAAACCAATTATATGCCAACCCAGCAAAAACACAAGTATATGCCTTCCATCTGAAAAACCATGAAGGCAACTACCAGCTCAGTGTTACTAGCCCACTGCCCAAATCCAGTTTACCTCAGAGTCATCCTTGATCAAACCCTCTCATACAAAGAACATATCATGAAGACAAAAGCAAAGGTGAGTACTCATAACAACATCTTATATAAGCTCACCAACTTGAAATGGGGAGCTAGCCCCTCAACCATCCAAACTACTGCTCTGGCTCTCAGCTTCTCTGCTGAGTATGCATGCCCTGTATGCGAGACATCTGTATATGCTAAGCACCTTGACCCCATCCTGAATGGTAGCTGCTGATACATCACAGGATGTCTAAAGCCTACCAACCTATGCAGTGTGTACCTGCTGGCAGGCATCGTTCCACCTGACACCAGAAGAGCAGTGGTCAAGCCAAACTGAAGAAGTGAGACACCTGCTGTACACCCATCCCGCAGCACACAAATGTCTGAAGTCACGCAGGAGCTTCCTCACCAGGACCCAACCTCTCTGTCACACCCCAGGAGACACGACTACATTTGTTGAACAAGAAGCTAAAGAAAATACCTGACAGTGAAAAAATGCATATTCCAGCAGCTGAGTCCTTACCACTGTCTTGGACGGCTGGAGCTGACTCGAGATGATTCAAAAATCACTCGGTCGTTTGGGCGGGCTGGTGAATGGAGAGGCAGACAAAGCTTATTGGTTGCAAAAACTTTACTTACGCCGCTTGTAGCCGCGACGCAGGTGGTCCAGTCACTTGAACAACTATGTGAGTTGCTCCAGCTGGCAAGGCTCAGGCCAGCTAATCCATCCACAAATTAAGCCGGCAGGGAAAGGGTACGTCGAGGATTGCGCTCGGCGACGGGGAGAAGAATCGATAGGTGATCAGTCTATCGATCAGCTCAGCCACAAGTCAGATCTCTTTAGAGGCACTCTGCAGCGTGCTCAAAGTTCTCCAACTTGGGCGGAAGTCGCACGAAATTTTAAACGGCTAGAAAGCCAATTACTAGCCACCATGTAGGACTAATTTAGAACTGGCCAATAGCGGGACACAAATTTGCATTCAAATGGCGGGAACTCTCTTGCACCGGGGTTTTTCTGTTGCAACA
>NW_005842993.1:341474-342959 GCF_000455745.1 Alligator sinensis | reverse complement strand
GGAACGACGAGTCATCCAGTTGTGATGAACGATAATAGGGGGACGATCAGGCTTTTCCTCTAATTGGACAGAATAGGTATTAGGATATTGTCCCGACCGTTGAACTGTTCCTTTGTGAACTTGCGGATGAGACTGATGGGGGTGCGGTATTGAGATCCACACTAACTCTTCTGGCTGGAACTTGGGTTCCCAAAGTGGGGGTTTCTGGACATTAGCTTCGTCCCACAATGGTTTAGCGGTGTTCAGTGAGATGAGAACATCACAATTGAATTTGGTCCAGTTTTTAAACATCCCTCCTCCTCTGAGGCGAAGTTGTTCTTTGTACAGGCCTATGTGTCTTTCTACAATGCCGTTGGACTGCGGGTGGTACGGCAGATGGAGATGCCATGCTACGTTGTGAAGACAAGCAAATTTATCTAGAGCGTTAGAGTTAAAAGGGGGTCCCCCATCAGACTGAATCCCATGAGGAGGCTGCCAGGTGGCAAACACAGCAGTCAAGGCGGAAACAACAGCAGTGGCATTGCCACTCCGCAAGGGGATAACTTGCAACTGTTCTGTTCCCAAGTCGACAACAACCAATCCCCCATTTGGCGGCTTAGACCCTGGGAGGAGCCCCAGCAGATCTACCTGCCAAACCTCTCCCGCCTGGAACTGCGAAGAATCGAAAGCTCCGAGCTGATGTTTGGTTCTATGGCACTTTTCTTTAGCACATCTCTCACAGGCCTGAGCTACCTTTTCCCAATCGCGCCGAGCTCCGTATGAGGCCGGCTCCGTAATGGTTCGGCACCAACGTTGATGGCAAGCTCATGGTCCTGGGTGACCCCAATTTTCATGAAGCCACGCAAGGAGTGGATTTACTTTAGGACCATAGGTAGATGTGATAGGCAAGACTATGTCGGTCCGGAGTGGGTCTTCTAAGAGCTTATCAATGACCTCATGTACTGGATCAGTATCCGGACGGTGGGACTTAGTGTGCCTAACTAACGGGAGTCGTGCAAATTTAGTTAACGTCTTCCAGATGTCTTGCCAATCATTCAAATTTTCGGTGGGAAAGGCTGTACCAGTAAGAATTTTATAAATGTATTGCGAATCAATTGCGATGATTGGAACGGGGAGCGAGTCGTTATGATGTGTCAGACAATGTTCCAGTACCTTGAGAAATCCTAACAATTCACATTTTTGGGCTGAATTATCATCTGGGTCTGCTTGGAATATTTTCTTGTCATGACAAGCCTTGCAATAGTACTCATAGCCTTCGCCATGTCAGGAGGTTCCATCTGAGGCCATCCACGTTGGGGCAGAAGTTCCATACAGTGTAGGGACCTTCTCCTCATCTTCTGGGCTTGGATTAGGTGCCATGTCTTCTAACCTCCAGCAATGCCAGTTGTAATGGTGGGTAAGCACTAGCGTATTCCAGGTCTTAGACTCCCCCTGAAAATGTGGGTCGACATTTTCCGCATCCAGCAAGGGTAACAATGTGGCACC
>NW_005842993.1:286198-338606 GCF_000455745.1 Alligator sinensis | reverse complement strand
CTTCTTTTTTTACGGAGAAGTAGCCATCAATATTTCTTTCATCCCCTTCTACCACCTGGTGGTAAGCAATATGCGCCCATAGATCCTTTGCATTCTCCACGCGGCGGGTCCCAGTGCGCCAGGAGCAGCACCCAATTAGGTTCATCCCCATCACCGTGCCCTTAAATCCCATCCTTGTTGCCATGTCTCGGACGGCCAGAGCCGACTCGAGATGATTCAAATATCACTCGGTTGTTTGGGCGAGCTGGTGAATGGAGTGGCAGACACAGCTTATTGGTTGCAAAAACTTTACTTACGCCGCTTGTAGCCGCGACGCAGGTGGTCCGGTCACTTGAACAACTATGTGAGTTGCTCCAGCTGGCAAGCCTCAGGCCAGCTAATCCATCCACAAATTAAGCCGGCAGGGAAAGGGTACGTCAAGGACGACGGGGAGAAGAATCGATAGGTGATCAGTCTATCGATCAGCTCAGCCGCAAGTCAGATCTCTTTAGAAGCACTCTGCAGCATGCTCAAAGTTCTCCGACTTGGGCGGAAGTTGCACGAAATTTTAAATGGCTAGCAAGCCAATTACTAGCCGCCATGTAGGACTAATTTAGAACTGGCCAATAGCGGGACACAAATTTGCATTCAAATGGCGGGAACTCTCTTGCACCGGGGTTTTTCTGTTGCAACAAAAACCTTTTGCTGTGCAAGAGGCTCTCATGTGGTGGGAAAATTCCATCATGCCGAGGCACCAAAATCACTGGGTTGTGACAACCACCAGGGGCTGATGAACCATGTCTCACCTGCCTGTGTACCAGAGTCAGACTTTCCAAGGAACTAATGAAGACGTGGGCTTATGCCATTTGTTTAACCACCTGTGACTGTGGCACAGAGCCTCAGATTATGTAATACCTGCTGCAATGCCTGCTGTTTGAAGGCACATGTACAATGAAAGATCTTGCAGGGTACAATAGTGAACACAAGTATATAACAGAATGGTTGCGTGTGGTGTAGACACACAAGAAGATGAAGAACTGTGGCGGAATCCTAACACAAGTCTCCTTTAGGTGAATGAAACTGCTCCACCTCCCTTTCAAGTTCTTGAGATCTTTGTCACTTGCCCCATTAAAAAATGTTTCCAGGAGCTGGTGGAAGGTGGATCAAGATGGAGCTTTGAGCCTGTGCAGTAGCTTTTCTTTTATTTGATCTTAGTAGTTCAATATTTCTGCTCATCTCAACACTTGTTAGGTACTAGAAATTCAATGCCTTGATATGTTCCAAAATAATTTGTTACTGCACGTTCTGTATTTTACCTCTGTATGTTCTAATCAGCTTCAGTGAGACCTTTCTTCTCTTTGCTATAGAATTTCCTTTCCAAGCAGTGGTATGGAGAGATCTCAAGAGACACCAAGAACTGGAAGATTATATTGTGTCTCTTCCTTTTCCCTTTAATTGGCTGTGGGTTCATTTCCTTCAGGTAAAGAACAGAACACTCTTTAGCAAAGAAGTGAAGGGAAAAAAATCAATATTATCTTTCTACGTAGGGGCTTATA
Organism: Alligator sinensis; assembly: GCF_000455745.1. NCBI lineage: Eukaryota > Metazoa > Chordata > Crocodylia > Alligatoridae > Alligator > Alligator sinensis. The sequence goes on along the minus strand of NW_005842993.1, from coordinate 337,071 downwards.
TAGGGTTCATGTCATTATAGTATGATTTGCCAAAGGCTGTGCAGAGGGTGTGACAGAACTAGCAACTGGACTCAAGAAAACCAGGGCCCCTGTTGAATGTCTTACTCACAAAATCATCATTCATGTCTCAGTCTTTCTGTAACTGATGTTGATGTGAACACCCTAATAAAAATAGAAGAGATTTACATTGTCAATAGCCAACAAATATTGTTTCCACCTGATAACCTATCTGCAAATAGTATCGTGGCCTTGGCCACTAAACAATTTTAGTTGTCAAGTGATCACATCAGCTCTTGATTAGTTGAGAGTGCTAATAAGATGCCTGTTGGTGGAATACGGTAATGCCATAGATACAGTTGTGCCTAATCACAGTCCTTCACGGTCATAGTTGACCACCCTGCAAATGTATGTGAAGTCAGATCAATTTTAATGGATGTAACTCACACCACACTTGTTTGACTGCACTTAATCATCAATTTCACATGCTTTTCACATAAATTATTTCCATTAAAAAAATAAAGAACACTAGTTTTTAGAAATGTCTGCTTGTTTTAATAAATCTTTCTTCAATTGTCTAGGAAAAAGCCTATGGAGAAGAGTAAGAAGCTCATCTTGTATTATTTATCATTCTTCACTTCCCCATTTGTGGTTTTCTCCTGGACTGTCATTTTCTACATCATGTTCCTGCTGCTTTTTGCTTATGTCCTGCTTATGGATTTCCAGAAGGAACCCACCGTGCTGGAGGAGCTACTTTATGTTCTGGTCTTCATCCTGCTTTGTGATGAAGTGAGACAAGTAGGCAGTGCTCACAAACCAAATACTGTTTATTTCCAGGCAGATACTTTTCCCCCTTAGATGCCAAAACACAATGAGATCTCCTTGAAGTTATGCGCAAAATCTTCTGCATAAAAGGCCTTTCACTAACCCAAGTGAAGTGGCTTATGGTTGGCATATGTGTAGAGACCTACTGAAATTGTGATTATGCATTTTTTTCAGAAAATACAAAATCAGGTGTTTTCTGCCAAAAAACTGTGGGCTCAGAGATTTTGGTGGGCTTTCTGGGAAAAAGAAGCAAGCAGAGAAAAGGGTGGGACGCCCTGCAGTCTTGGAGTCTGGGAAAATAGGGGAAGATGGGCTGCTTACAGCAGGTGGTGGGGAGGCTGCAAGCAGCTTCACCTGGGTCCATGGAGCCCTGGCTCAGCTCATTGCTTGTGGTGGGTGCACACATGCCTTGGAGTAGATGGCAGGAAAGGGGCCAGGGTTGCCCTGCCATCCACCCTGAGTTGTGTGTGCAGAGTTTAATTGAATGCTTAGATTGGGTGTGGCCCAAAAACACATTTTAATTACCCTGATTAAGCCCCAGGAAATAATTAATCCACATTTAATAACCTGGCAATTTGTAGGGAGGGGTGGGACTGCCCAGGGCCCTTAGGCCAATCAGAGGCATGGCTGGGGGAGAGGGACTGCTGTAATCAGCCCGTAAAAATGACAGCCATGCCTGTGATCTGCCTGTGAAATTGGCTGCCTGCATCCTCAACTTGGGTAAGTAACTCCCACACATACTGGTGGTATCTATTCATGTGTGCTGAGTGGAAAGTATACTGGATTCTAGGCTGTATAAATTATCCCATGCCAGGTTCAAATTGTCAGAGCAATCTATAGCACATTGACTAATTTTTAATGGCTGCTGGCTATAAATGTTGTAGGCTCCTCTGATGACCTGTTCAGCTATCATTGGTATTTTTTTTTGTCATTTAATGAGCAAGAGAACTGTGACTTTGTGGGGAGGTCTGGGATTTAGATGGGTAAAGACGGAATGCTTTCTAAATGAAGAACTAAACCTAGTGAGACTTCCTAATTTCTGTTTTGCAGTGTTATTTTTAGCTTATCTATAAAGATTGCTTTTTCTTGTCAGGGGAGAATACTTCTAGTAATAATGTTTTAAGATGATGGGGAATTCAGAATGCAGCTTGACTGGTGAAGAGATCAGAGGTACTAGAAGAGAGGGTTTATTAGTTCAGGGCTGGCTTGAATATCTTGTAAGACACAGGGCCACAGGACAAGTGCCTTTCAGCCATCCTATACACAAGGGCTTGCAGGACAAGCATAAAACACTCTAGAATGTTTTACTGCTATTATAATCCTACTATTTCATCTTTGGATATTTTTAGGGGAAAAAATATTTTAATAAATGGTGATGCCTCATATAAGCTTATTTTGTGGGTAGAAAAGGGAAGGCTTTACAAAGGCCTTTGTTACCTTGAAAACATTCATTTTGTAGGCTAGGCATATAGGGAATTAGTTCCAATAATTCTTTCACTAGTTCTCTGTGTAGTCAAAATCACTTTGGAACTAAGTATGTTACCCTGCATGCCCATAATCATATCTAGTAGGGTTGTGTGAAATTTCACCTGGTGTTTCCTTTCGAAGCTGTTTTGATGCATTTCAAGCTCAAAGCAATGAAACTGAAATGAAACAAAAGCCTTCAAAACAGCTCCAAAATGAAACAAGGGCACTCGAAATGCTTCAAAAGTTTTGAAGCCAGGCTTACTTGGCTTCAGCATTGGTCCCAGGTGGCAGTAGCAGCCTCCTGTCATCTGGCAGGCAGATCGGGGACCCACTCGCACCCCCAGGAGGGCTGCAGCGCTCTGCCGGACTCCTCCCAGGGGTGTGGGCTCCTGATCTGCCTGCCGGATGACAGGAGTCTGCTGCTTCTGCCTGGAACCAGTGCCGGGCACAGCCTGCGCCCAGTGCCAGGAAGGTAAGTGCTGCTGCTGACCCCAGCTGGCAGCACCAGCCTCCTGTCATCTGGCAGGCAGATCGGGGGCTTGCCCGCACCCCCGAGAGGGCTGCCGGGGCTGTGCCAGACTCCTCCTGGGGTGCAGGCCTCCGATTTGCTTGCTGGATGAGAGGAGGCTGGTGCTGCTGGCTGGGAACAGAGGCAGCACCGATCTTCCTGGCACTGGGTATGGAATAGCCTATGGTCAAAACGTTGGAACAGTATCAAAACAGTGAAACAGTTTTGATGAAATGAAATGGAACAGTGCTTTTAAAATGAAATTAAACTTGAAACGAAACACTGTTCCATTGAAACGGAAGTTGAAGCAGAATGGTGTTGTTTCACACAGCCCTAAAATCTAGCCCAATTCCCAGTGCTGTTAATGAGGATACATACATAAGAACTATACAGGTCAGTAAAGATTGTCAGCCCACAAGTTAATTGGCAGATAAATTATTTGATACTTGAAGGCAGGCTGATATGTGGCAGAGAGCTGCTGAGCTGTGTGGCTTGGCTGCAAAATAAATGTTTGAAAGTCCCAGCCAGGGAGTCAAAGGTAGTGAAGTGCTAATTCCCTTAGGCTCCTTCACAAATTCCAGTACTTGGTTTCTCTTTGAGTTGAGCTGTATAGAAGCTTGGCAGTCAGACTTCAAAGATGCATGTGGTTTGTTCCCTGCCTGACTACTACACTTCATAGAGTTTTGGAGGAAGTGGGCATGTTTGAAGGTCTTATTTCGCTTGAGATGAACGGGAGATTAACATTGCTTGGCATCTCACTAAAATCAGTATGAGCTCAAGCAACGTTAATGCAGGTATTTAGGAAACATGTATAAAAAAGAATGGTAATGTTTCTATTGGATACACTGGATAAAAATTGATGTAAACTAAGAGCTGGCCCCTCTTGCTATACTGGAACAAAACTTTAATCTTGCATTTGAGTACTCCCAAACCTTGCAACTATTGGAATCTGGGACATTTATATACATACATTTGTCTGCTCTGGCATGTCAGAAATCCAGAGCATCAAAGCAGACTCGATTAATCAAGTCTGCTGCACATGCTAGCTGATGTGCTTGTTCACATACATTTGTGTAAACAGCGAAATGTGCATCAGCACTTAGAAAATGGTGGTGGTGTGCTTTGAATTATGCAACACCTTTGATGTGTTTTAGTTCAAAAGCTCACCACCACCATTTTTTCAGTGCTGATGCACGTTTTGTCATTTTTGCTGGATTGGCTGACACACATTTTCTCTGGATTCAGACTCCTTGGTTCAAGTTTATCTTCTGGAAGGAATTTCCTGGGCAATCGCATCCAGGCCCTTGTGCTCACAGGCAGTGGTTAACCCAGCGAGGCTTTGCCAGTTTTCACCCACTGCATGAATGGAAAACAATTGGTTAATATAGATGCAGAAGATCCTAGGGAAAGGACCATGCCTTAAACTACAAAGGAAGATAACTGCCCCTTCCCCTCTCCAATCCCCATACAGACCATGCCATTGTGATTTACAGGAAAAAATCCTTCCTGGCCCCATATTTGGTAACTGGTATGGCCCTGAGCAGAATGGACCTCTAGGAAAAAACCCTCAGTTTTCTAAGCACTGGCAGGAATATCTGCGCAGTACGGTCAGTCCCCGCTCCTTCTACCAACAATTTAGCTGTTATCAATGTCCTAATGCCTCAAAGGAAGGCAAAAGGAAAAAAAGAAATAAACAAAAAAACCTAAACTAAACTAAAGTAAGAAACCAGTAGCATTCATGGGGGAAGGGAGGGGGAGGAAATCCTTCTGGACTTCCACTGGCCACCAGCAAAAGTCTTGAGGCATGGGATTACAAGATGCCTTCCACATTACAAGTGCTATTTCTATACTTCAGCCTGGAGGGGCCACAAGCACGTGGTGCGGACAGAAGTGCAGCTCCCCTCTGTAACTGAGAACGTTTTGCAGGAAGTATTCTGAGTTGCAATGATACCCCAAATGAAACCGAAGTTTATCGTTTGTTGTGCGAAGCTTTGCTGGCTGTTTCATTTTGATGCTGTTTTCACTCATTTTGAGCTTGAAACAGTGAAATCAAAATGAAACAAAGGACTTCAAAACAGCCTTGAAATGAAACGAGGCCAGTCAAAATGTTTTAAAAGTTCTGAGTAGCTCTGCAGCCCCCTGTGGCTAAGCCCAGCAGGGAGCACAGCCCTGGCTCTCCCTGCCTCCCGCCACTGGGCTAAGGTCCGTGGGATGCTGGAACTGAGTGGATTGCAGAGCCAGCTCTGCCTGCCTGCCACCGTGGGGCTGTACTGTGAATGGCTCCGCCAGCCCCATGGGGCTCAGCCGGGTGGCGGGCAGAACCAGGGCTGCGCTCTGCCTCCTGCCACCGGCCTGAGTTCCATGGGGCTGTGAGCCGCTGGGACCTGAGCCCAGTGGCGGGAGGCAGAGTGCAGCCCGGTGCCCCTCTCCGCTTCCCCACACCAGGCTCAGTTCCCCAGTGCTGCCTGCTGGATGACAGGAGGCTGCTGTTGCTGGCTGGGACTGGTACTGGGCACAGCCCGTGCTGGGATGGTTGGTGCTGCCACTGGTCCCAGCCAGCAGCGCCAGCCTTCTGTTATCCAGCAGGCAGATAGGAAGGGCTGCAGGGGCTCTGCAAGACTCCTATAAAGGGGGTATGGGCCCCCGATTTGCCTGCCAGATCACAGGATGTTGCTCCTACTCTCCGGCTCTTGCTTGTCAACAGCTTGAGGTGCACTTTCCTACAAACCTCTGCACTTATCTCCTTGAAACTTGGTAGACTCTGTGCGCTCAGAAGGGGCTATCATCTCTGCAAGTTTCATCCAAATCAGGCAAGAAATAACAAAGTTATAGGCTGTTTCATGCTTCCCTATTATAGCCTATGGGCGAAATGTCGAAACAGCATCAAAATAGTGAAACCATTCTGATGAAACGAAATGGAACAGCACTTTTGAAACTAAACCAAACTCTAAATGAGACACTGTTCTGTCAAAACATCAAGACCGAAGTCAAAGCTGCAAAGGAATGCTGCTGTTTCGCGCAGCCCTAGTATACGCCTTTACAAACAATGCTGTCAGCTTCAGTTTGCTAACATTAAATTGTCCATACTACTGCCAGAATATTAAATTTCACAGAGTTCTGGAGCAAGTGTGAGTGTTTGAAGGTTGGATTTCATGCAAGATGAAAGGGAAATTAACTTTGCTTGGCATCTCTCTGAAATCAGTGAGAGCTCAAGCAACATTAATACAGATATTTGGGAAAACGTATAAAAAAGAATGCTAATGGTTTTACTGGATACAGTACATAAAATTGCCCTAATTTAAAGCTCTAAATTCTATATGCTCACAGTGGTGTAAATCCCATGTAGCCCTATGGAATCTATGGGTATCTAGCTTTATATTTGTTTATTTCTAGGCACTAAGGTGGGTGGACATTAAGTCAGTGAAGTTATTCCTGACTTAAACTAGAAGGCAGGATAGAGTTGTGCCTTATAGACTAACTGAATCAAAGTTTCATAAGGTCTCATAAGAAATAGCTCACATGGCTAATGGCCTCTCTGACTGAAACTAGCATAACTAAGGACAGGCACCAGTCCTCTTTCTTATTCCCCCATTATTTGTCTTTTCTTCACCTCAAAATAATTTCATCTTAAGGCTCCTTATTCTATAAAAGATGTGACATCATAGCTGAGCTGTTAGTACTGTACTTTGCTTGTCTCATTAAGGGATGCAAAATTTTGAGTTGTTCAAATAAAATGTAAATGTGGGAGAGGCAAGGATTGCTGTGGGTAATGCATTGCATTTGAAAGCTTGTCTAAGTCTCCCCCAACCATGCGGTTGGTCCAATGAAAGATATCACCCACAATAATCCTTGCCAGTCATGTAATTCCTGAACCATCATGGCTACATTGCTTCAATGCTACCAAAATATGTGAAACTTCGATCATTTATGGTGATCTCCATTTTACAAGAAGCAAGGCATTTCATTTGGAAAAGCACCACATACAGGATAACTGCTATGTCCTGTTTAATTGGCGTGCTCTTCTTCCCACTATCTCCGCCACATTCTGTCCATGGCTGAGTATGGGCTGACTTTGTGCGTCAAAAGAATGTAAAGAATACTTTGAAAGATCTTGATTTCATCCACTGTACAGTGGATTAGATTTTAACTTGAAGACTTTCATAACCACTGTGCATTGTTAACCAGGATTCTCATCTGCCACATGATTTCATTTGGGCTAGTTAGCCAAACAGTTTACTCCAATGTATTATTTTGTAGAAGGGTGAAATGATGACTAGTCCATTTTGTTTGCCAACAAATGCAGTGTAAATTGAATTGCTATTTTATGTTCTCCTTGAATGTCTCAGCAACCCAAGAGATGGTAATTGATTCAGGAGCATTTGAACTGTTGACATTTGGATCAAAATTGAAACTAAGCCTATTTGTAGTAGATACTTATTGATACTTATTTAGAATTGAACATACCTTGTGGGATGCCTAAGGGGAAGACAACGTAGAAATTAACTTAACTAGCCACTAGGTGCCACCATTTCACTTCTTAAATACAACTAAATACTTTTCCCATAAGTAAGAATCTTGGGTTTTAACATATTGATTATAAGTGTAAAGGTTTAAATCTTTAATTACATGAACATACTTTATAATGATTGTATATACACTAACATTGTTTCTACCAGATATCACTTTGATTCGTGAAATCATTTAATAATTTTGTAAACATTAATAAGAAAATAATAAATAGGATTACCCAAGGGGTTGATTGGATTTGTGTTGGTTTTAATGTTTCAGGTTAAAAGCTGAATTGGAGCTAAGATTTTGAATGAGACTAAGTAATGCTGAGATCTCAAGCTGTTTCACTGAGAATGAAAAGAGATTTTGACCAATTGATCACATGATATTTCTGTTCTATTGCACTACTTCTGAATTGGATATAGAAGCATGTCTCTTTCCACTTACAATTCCAGTCTTTGAACAATTTTCTGTTGTGGTGAGGATAATTCAACCATGTTTTCTAAATGTAGAAGTGGATGGTAGTTTAAATTTGAAGTTGTGTTTTAAATGCACACTTAATTGAATATATGTATAACTAAAGATCCAAATGATTATTTGGAAAGCTTTTTTAAAAATATGGTCCAGAATCTTTGCTAGCCAGTTAACAGTTTTTGTAGGCACAGCTGGAAGGATTTAGATTCCAAATAAGAAAGGAGAGGCCACAGGCAAAGAACTTACACCAGTGTTTCTATAATAGCTGTCAGTGGTCCATGAAACACTTCATAAGCTGTTGCATAGTACTGTACTTCTAATAGCTAATCTTTACAATACCCCATAAGGTAAGAATTTTTTGCTACCATCGTTTTACAGAAGGAGAAACATGAGAAAAGATTTCACCAAAGAAGTGGTGGTCACTTTAACTAGCTAACGCAGAACTTCCTTTTAGCTGTCTGATGTTGTACAAGTATTTAAACTAATGCCCAACTAGAGAAGTGTGCATAATGCATATGCAATCCATCTTACTACAGCGTAAATCTATGGTCTTACCTACTGGCATTGTCTCCCATAGGAAGGCTGAAGTTGCTCTGGTTATAGTCTCAAAATTCAAGCAGAAGTACAGAGTTCAAGGTTCAAAGTTTCCTTGTTCACTCCTACTGAGGACCTGTGCATGAGGTCATTGTGTGTAGTATCTTTTATCATTAGCTGAGGGACTCAACTAATTTGTTCAGGCTAACCCATTTACAGGCATTAGACTGCAGGATCAATTTAGAGTTTTGCTTTAAGAAACTCTCAGTCTCTACTGGTGAGCAATTACTCCTCTGTGAAGTCCTACTAAAGCTAGGGGGCACACTGCATGGTCAATTGGTTCCAGTGCTAACTCAGAATGCAGGAACAAAACGAGCCTTTAAGACTCAATTAATCTTTAAGACAAGTGAGCTTATTTTCAAATGAGGCTTTAGGACTAATCAAATCTTGACTTGACTTAACCCTGATAGAGGTTAGCAATAAAGCATGCGGTGGTAATGCTTCCCAACACATATGAATGTAATATTCAGAATTTTATCTTTAGAGAAAATATCAGGGATCAGATCAATGGTGTGGCCAATAGCAGTACTGGCAAAGTAATTGGACCAGAAATACAAGATAGGAGCAAAGGAACAGATTCTTCCGCTTTTGCCCTCTGCAAGTAGTGTCTTTCTACACAAGTATTTCCAAGGGAAACCTTGAAAATTTTGCCAAACAAAGCACTCAATATAAGTAAAGGTGGTGGGATCAGGCCCATAATGTTAGTAGTTAGAGCTGTTACTTTGTTGTATAATGATTTTCTTTCTTTTCCTTTCTAGTGGTACATGAATGGGAGTAAATATTTCTTAGACCTATGGAATGTCATGGATACACTTGGCATTTTTTACTTCATTGCAGGAATGGTGTTCAGGTGAGTAGTATTTATTTAACAGCATGTTTCCAGGATTTGCCTCCATTCCAGGCATGCTAGCACAGCTTGTTAATGGATTTAGAAAGAATGGGTGCAACCTCAGCTGAACTTGCTGATGAACTCCTATTATTCTATAATGGAAGAGAAAGTCATGGATTTTTGGCTTCAAGGTACAAAGATTGGTTAGCAGAAAGACTTGCAGCCTGAGGAGGATTTGTGTTGACAAACTTTTCTCTTGATGGGTAATGATGCAGTGCAAAGCAGTTTGACTTCATAGTTGTTGGACTCTCAAAGTTCAGTAAATCCAGTTCTCTGGTAAAAGAAGTTTGTTTCCTAGAACTTGGGCCTTTTACAGGCCAGCAGCACACTATTGTAGGGAATATATCTGTCAGAAATGTGTGTGGGGCTTTCCAGCATTTTGAACCTATTGAACCTTGTTAACCTTGCAAATTTCTCACAGAGCACTGTGTACTTGTCAAATCCTTAATGGAAAAAGGAGTAGGTTGTGACCATTTTTGTGGAACAAATGGTTTCTCAGATTGACATGGGAGTGGCTAAGGATGGTTTAGATTTCTCTTCCAACTTTTTGCATGGCTCCGGTGTTTAGACCTGATTCATCAACACTTATTTTAACCCCTAATTAAAAAATGAATCATTTTGAAAAGGCTCTGTTACTTTGGCCTTCCCTAATGTGTTGCCTTCAAGCACTGGTTGGATTGTTCCAGCTCCAGTTCCAGGCTTTGCTAGATACCTGGAGTTCTTATCCTGAGGCTGAATTCTCTGTGTAGTGTTCTTTGGGTTCAAGAATATTCCAGCTGAATATTCCATGAGGTCCATGAGACTTACAGAACCCAAAAATGAGCCAAACTCTTCCCTGAATCTTACCACTGCCTTGGATTTGACATAATTGGATTTACCCTGGTGTAGCTGAGATCAGTTTGGCTTGATGTATACTTTAACATGCTCAGTGGAAACATATTTCATACTGAGACCACAATAAGACCAGTGGTAATAGCAGTGGAGGTAATCCTGAGGATGTACACAATTTGATGAAGCAGAACAGAAGTCTTATGCTAATGGACTAAGGTCTTCTAAGGTTTTAGGGAGGAAGATTGTTGCCCCTGGCTTCTGATAGTTTAGGACTTGTCTCTTTTGTAAATTCAAACTGCTAATTGGATTAAAAAAGAAACATACAAGAGAACCTTGCCATTTGCGGGGGATCCATTCTGGAGATCCCTGCGAATGCTGAAATCCGTGAATATTGACGGGGCTCCCCATCAGCCCCCACAGCCCCCTTGAGAAGCTGGAAGTGGGGGTTTCCCCGCAGCACCTGGGGACCAACCGCGGCTGCTTCCAGGGGAGAAGATGCCACTGCCGCTGCTGCCTCCCTCCCTGTCTCCAGCATTCACTCTCCGACCACCCAGCTCTGCCCTCCCCCTCCGCCTGCCTAGCTCTGCTCTCCACTCCGCTCTCCCCGACTCTGCCCACCCCCATCCTGCGCAGCACTTCGTGCCTGCTTACGCAGAGGTAGGAGCTTGGTGCAGTGCCAGAGGGAGCCGTGGTGGCGTTCGCCCTGACCCACCCCGTTGGTGCAGCATACCACAAATATTCAAATCCGTGAAAAGCAGATTTGCAAATAGCAAGGGTTTCTTGTATACCTGAACAAATTTTCCTTTGATTTTGCAAAGCCCTAAACTTGCTAGAAGGCTTATATGGCTCAGAGGGAGGTTCCATTGTATGTGTTACATTTCTGGTTCGGGATTTTGTTTTGCAAAATCTGTGCTCAATTTCATCAGTCCTTGTCTGATTGTAGTCTATGCTGTTGCTTCATCAATTCTGACCTCCTTAATTTTCCAGATATCCAGTAAAGTTTACCTTTTAATTGCATGGTAGGGATTGGTAACAGGGCATAACAGATTGTATTACTCAGGGGTTGTGAATTTGGCTCTGCCAGTTACTGATTGTTAATTATTGTTGATTGGTAGTGACTTCTGGTGTGTGAACTGAATTGTGGCCTGATCAAACTCTGACTGAAGTCAAGGGAAGGAATCATTGATTTCAGTGGGTTTTGGACTAGTGGTGCTAGCCCAGTTGCTAATGGGTTATTGTTCCCTTCATAAAAAATCACAATTAGCATTATTTTGTATCCTTGCCTTAAAAGAAAAAAAGGCTCCAAATAAAAATGAAAACTAACGATCCAAAACCAAGTTCAGATGTTTGTTGCAGATAATAGAATGGTTTGCAGTGGAAGGGTCTACTTGTTCTTTATCTGAGGTTTGTCTGGTTTCTAGTCTTTCAGTTTAGCTAATCCAGACTGTTCCCATTGTATGTGGTGTTTTGAAAAGATGGCTGTATCTCATGCAGACTCTATAACAGAAACTCACTATTTTACAGAGGCTACATTCTGTATATGCACCAGTAAGTTAAGCACTATAAAGCCATGATAACACATTGCACAGTGTACTTAGAATGCTAATTTGGAGGGCAGGGTGGGGGGAATGAAAGAAACGAGTTCCCTACAGCATTTGCTCTTACATTTTTACTAAGAGAACAGAAGGATAGGCTGTCACCTTTTTTTATTATAACACATAAATGAGTAAACCATAGATTAGCTACTTCCTACTTGATGCTTTAGATTACTTAAGTGCATTTTTGGTTTTACCTCTGGACATTTTAGCCAATGTTTCACTACTTTTTTCTTCTTCTTCTGCAGGCTCCACTCCTCCAATGAAAGCTCTTTGTATTCTGGAAAAGTCATTTTTTGCCTGGACTACATAATTTTTACTCTAAGACTGGTCCACATTTTCACAGTTAGTAGGAATCTGGGACCAAAAATTATTATGCTGCAGAGGATGGTAAGATGCTGATAATCATTCAAGCTGCTCTCTGTGATGACAGTAGTATCTTCATGGAATTAAATTCACCCATTATATTGATGACAGGAGCAAGTTCCTCGCTTCTCTGAAATCTTCAAGTAGGGATTAATTGAAATTTAAACAGGACATAATTAGTGCAGGGTGCTGTGGTGGCCATTTTCATGAGTATCAGTTTCGCTCTGAATGAAGATCAGACTTACAAGCCACAAGGAGCTGTAACCTCTTACTAGGTCAGGTTATCTCAAATGCTGTAGAGCTGAATTTGGTAGTTATCATGACTCACCTAAACATTCTATATCAAAGTTGGTTGTGGAAAAAAATATCACAATGGAAAAAGGAATACTCCAAAAGCTTTTGAAGTGATACATTTACTAAGGACTACTTGGAGGGAACTTGACTACTGGGGCTGTCAAAATTTTGCCTGGTATTTCGTTTCAAAGCAGTTTCGATACATTTTGAGCTCAAAACAGTGAAATTGAAATGAAACAAAAGCCTTTGAAACAGCTTCAAAATGAAACAAGGGCACTCAAAATGTTTCAAAAGCAGGCTTACTTGGCTTCAGTGCCGGTCCCAGCTGGCAGCACCAGCCTCCTGTCATCCAGCAGGCAGATTGGGAGCTCTCCTACACCGCCAGGAGGGCTGCGGGGGCTGTTCCGACTGCTCCCGGGGGTGCAGGCCCCCGATCTTCCTGCTGGATCACAGGAGGCTTGTGCTGCCACCTGGGGCCAGCGGCAGCCAGGGCCATCCCAGGGCGGGGGTGCAAATTGGGGTAACTGCCCTGGGCCCTGCCCTGGGCCATGCACTTTGGGGGACCCCATGGAGCTGGGCAGAGTGGCCATGGCGCATTTGGCCGCTCGCTATTCCCCCCCGCCCTGCCGGTGCTGCTAGCAATGGTGGCAGCAGCTTCTTTGCATGCAGAGCACGTGGGATTGGGGTGGAGGCAGGTCCCCGCACAAGCTGATTTGCCTCGGGCCCCACACCAGAGCTGACCTGAGGAGGGTGTGGAGCCCGGGGCAAATCAGCTCATGTGGGGACCTACCCCCACGCTGATCCCGCACACTCTGATGTGAAGAAGCTGCTGCTGCCATCAGCAGGGAGGGCTGCAGGGGCTGTGTCTGACTCCTCCTGGGGGTGTGGGCCTCCCGATCTGCCAGCTGGATGACAGGAGGCTGGCGCCCAATCTGCCAGCAGCAGCACCAATCTTCCTGGTGCTAGGTGTGGAATAGCCTATGGGTGAAACATTGAATCAGCATCAAAACAGTGAAACAGTTTTGATGAAATGAAATGGAACAGTGCTTTCAAAACAAAATTAAATGAAACTCAAAATGAAACACTGATCCATCGAAACAGAAGTCGAAGTGGAATGGTGCTATTTTGCATAGCCCTATTGACAACCTCAGGATTTAAAGTAGGGAGTGGTTCAGTTCTTTCCTCTTGTTTTTGATGAGGAAGAGTAGATCCCTGGTTATCAATCACTACCAGAGCCAGAGGAAATAGGAGGGATCTGGAGCCATTTCTATAAACACAGGCTCAGTGCACTCTAGTGGTTACAGGAGGAGAAGCAGTGTAAGTGTGTTGGGGCATGTGTAGACAAAACGGGGGTTTACTTTGCTGTAAACTGAAGGGTGGGTTTTTAAAAACACCGCTTCTATTTAAGGCAAAGTAAATCCCTGTATCGTGTACACCTGTGTCTTACCTGCCTTTCCAGCAGTGGGGAGGGGAGGGTGAGCTGCCGGTGGGAGGAACAGTCCCTGGACTATGGGGAAGGATGAGGTTGATGCTTTCCTTCATGGCAGTGGTTGCCGCCCCCCCCAGGTAGCACCCGCCTGCAGGCACCTGACTCGGGCAGTCCTGGGGGGCACTGCAGCTATGGAAGGAAGGATCAGGTCCCTTTATATCTCATGTAGGCAGGCAGGCTTCAGCGGGGGAAAAAACGATCAGGCTCACCACTTCATTATTTTCCTTTGGTGGAGCCTACCTTCCCAGGCTGCTGCCAGGGTGCTTGCACAGGCTGCCTGCACAGCCCCTGAGTCAGTGCTTTGCTCTCTGGTTGTAGGGCAGCAAACTAAAATTCCTCAGAGGCATTTTAGTTTGCTGTGCCCCAAAGTCATTTAAGGTGCATTACAGTGCTGAATGTACTACAGCGGCTGGAAGTGAAATGCGCAATATGCCACTGACACATGCAAACACCAACACCATTAAAGCAGTGCAAAAGCATTTAACCCACTTTAAAGTGTCGTGCACACATGCCCCTCATTTCATCTACACACACCCTTGCACTCCTAAATGACTGCCGCAGAAAACAGGTCTAGGGAGAAGAGTGCTGTAGGGTGAAGAACACTGACAGAATGTGGCAGGCTCTGTAGAAGCTACTGAATGTGAGCATGCATGATGAAGCCTGTCTGTCCTATAGAGACACTGGACATCCTGATGGTTCATGCTGCTGTTCCACGTGCCATTGGCTGCAGATATTAGCATTAGGAAAATACAACCCCGATGAGCTGCTGGGACCGGGCAGTTTTTTTTTCCACTTTTTTTGACCAATGCTTCATGTTGTATCTGTGAAGTGATAAGATCATCTTGCCATAACATGTGGAGTTCTTTAGGAATTTGCCTACATAGATTTTCCCAGCTGTGGTTGTTTCACACCCCTGAGCTTTCAACAGAATTCTTTTTCCTATACCAGTTTGGAATACTCTGAACCTGGCCCTCTCATGCTGAATTATAAAAAGAGGTGTGTACTTCCTGGTCCACATTTCCTCTCTGCCACATGACTGAGTTGGATTGTTTGCCTCCGTCAGTCTGCTTTGCAGCCTGAATTCTATTTGAAGCCTAACTTGAGCTGCTACTGTTATTACCTTATCCCTTCTTCCCCTTGTATTTTGGGGGAGTGGAGGAACAAGGATTTGGGCTTTGGGCTAGGGGTTGATGCCCTTGCTCCTTTCCACTTCCATTTTACTTATTCTAGCCCTGAAATATAACTGATTTTGGAGACACTTTGTTTTTTGGCATCTGCTTTATGTTTTCTTTGAGGTGTCTTATATCACCCCTCTACAAGGACAAGAATGTTTTCTTTCACTTTATGGTGCTGCTGTCACCAAAATCTCCCAGGAATTGAAACTCCTGTTATGGGGTGATGTTTGCTGCAGACTGTCTCGGCCAGTTCTTAAACTACCTAGGTCAGGGGTCAGCAGTCTTTTCAGGCCATGGGCTGGATTGACCTAGTTCAGGTCAGGTGTGGGCTGGTGCAAAGCAGACAGCTGCTAGGACCCAACCACTGCCACTTTTCCCCACAGTGGCATAGAGAGAGTATCTGCAGTTGGCACTCATCCCCGTGGCAGCAGGGGAAAGCAACACCTAGCAGTGGGTGTGGGGCAGATGGGCTGGGCAGCAAGGCTGGGTGCACTGGCAGCAGCCAGAAGCTTCCAGGAGCTGCTGGAAAATTAAGTCCGCTGCAGGCCAGATCCAGCCCGCAAGCTAGATTTTGCCATCCCTGCTGTAGATTCTGCTTTACAGGTAGCTCCTTAGTTAGGAGCATGGTTGGATGCCATGTTTCCTTGTCTTTCAAATAGCAGCTTCCTCCTCTTCTGTAAGAACCATTCTGGTCACCAAACAAGCTCAGAGACTCCCCAGCCTTTGAAGGTTCCAGGAGAAACTTGTTGAGACATGGGTGCCTTAGTGCCTGTATCATAAGACTGAGATACAGAAAATGCCAAGTCTCTCTGAAAGGGCCAGAGTTTTTCTATTCTCTTCCTCCTCCATCCTACTTAGTTATTATAGTGGCACACAAAAAGCAGGTTTGAACAAGTCTATTCTTTCAGACACAAAGTCTTGGAGACTGATCCTATTTAGTGAGAAATCTTTGCAAGTTTACAATTCAGAATAATCAAAGACTGAACCTTGCAAATCCAAATGACTTTAAGGTCTTTGAGTAGATAGCATTAGCTGAGGACCTCCTTATGGATTGAGCAGATCCCTCCCTTTCCCTGGGAATTAGTAGCTAAGTAGTACAAGTTACATTAAATGACGCAGACTTAGTTTTTCAATTCATGGCCACTTACGTAGTCATGATAAGCTGTCCTTGGCTCCAAGAGTTTGGCCTCCCTTAACATTCTGAAATGACAGAATTGCTTTTAGAATCCAGAACTTTTCAGGTTTAAGGCTCATCAGGTCATGTACTTTCTTAAGAATTCATGGTGCTACCTTGTGTTCTCTGGGAGGTGTGCCTTCACCTCCCAGTGTTGGCAATGATACTAGCCATATTTATCTACTCCTGGGTTGCTTGCATGCACCCTTCTCATCAGCTCCCTTCATTTCTGGCTGCATTTGCCAGTTTGATCCCATGCAGAAGTGCTTAAGGTTCTGCAAGTGCAACCTGTTGAATGCTACTCATGCTGCTTCCCACCATAATTTCTCCAGCAGGCAAGGATTTTGTTGATATGATCCAAGGATTCACAGAGCTGCCTCCTCTTCCTCCTCCGTTTTGGAAACCAATAGACCTGTTTTGATATAGCCTAGTTCTAGATAATAGCAAACCAGTTAACAACAAGTTATGGTTATTAGGCCTGTGTAAAGCGGCTAATATTTGCTTCGGATTCAGCCAATTCAGGGGACAGTGACTCAATTAGGTGATTCAAATCACTGTCCTGAATCGCTTTGGCCAAATCTAATTCGGAGATTCAGCTGCCACCGAATCGGCTGAATCTTTGAATCAAACAGGTCCCATCTCCTGCCTGCTCTCCCAGTCCCATCAATGGCTGGTCTGCCTGGCCCCAGCATCCCAGCTCTTAAATAAAAAAATTGGCTCCTGCCAGGTGCGGGGGCCATCCCTGCTACCCCCCATTGTCCTGCGCTGCATGGGGGGCTCTGCCATGAGCCCCCCAGAAGCCCCTATGGCCACTGCAGCAGCTGGTGACTGTGGGACTTTTTTTTCCCCATAGTTTCATAGTTGGTAGAGTCAGAAGGGACCTGAACATATCATCAAGTCCAACCCCCTGCAATGGCAGGAAAGAGTACTGGGGTCAAATGACCCTGGCAAGGTGTTAATCTAGCCTCCTCTTAAAGACCCCCCCCAGGGTAGGAGCCAGGACCACTTCTCTTGGAAGTTGGTTCCAGATCCTAGCCACCCTGACAGTGAAGTAGCACCTCCTGATGTCTAGCCTGAATCTACCCTCTACCAGCTTGTGACCGTTATTTCTTGTCACTCCTGATAGCGTTCGGGGGAACAGGGACTCCCCCAATGCCTGCTGGTCCCCTCTGACTAGTTTGTAAATGGCCACTAGATCTCCCCTCAGCCTTCTCTTGTGGAGGTTGAACAGGTTCAGGGCCCTTAGCCTCTCCTCGTACGGCCTGCCCTGCTGACCCCTGATCATGCGGGTGGCCCTCCTGTGGACCCTCTCCATGTTGTCCACATCCCTCCTGAAGTGTGGTGCCCAGAACTGGATGCAGTACTCCAACTGTGGCCTGACCAGTGTTGCATAGAGGGGGAGGATCACCTCCTTGGACCTGCTTGAGATGCATCTGTGGATGCATGACAAGGTATGGTTGGCCTTCCTGACTGCATCCCCACACCATTGGCCCATGTTTATTTTGGCATCAATAATGACTCCAAGATCCTTTTCTGCCTCTGCACTGATGAGAAGGGAGTTCCCCAGCCTGTAGGTATGCTGCTAGTTTTTCCTCCCCAGGTTCTGTACGTTGCACTTGTCAGTGTTGAAACCCATCCTGTTCTCATCCACTCACCCCTGTAACCTGTCTAGGTACCCTCCAGGTCGAATAAGGCCCGTCCCCCACCACTCTCTGGGTGCGGCCTTCCAACCAGTTACTGACCCATTTGACTGTGTAGGTGTTGATGCCGCAGTCTCCTAGTTTTTTAATGAGAATGGGGTGACAGTGTCAAAGGTCTTCCTAAAGTCCAGAAAGACTACATCCACTGCTACATCTGCATCTAAGGATTTTGTGACCTGGTCATAGAAGGCCACCAGGTTGGTCTGACAGGACCTGCCTCTAATGAACCCATGTTAGTTGCCCCTAAGCATAATCCCCCCTGCTGGACCCTCGCAGACATGAGCCAGGATAATTCTCTCAAAAAGCTTACCCAGGATCAAGGTAAGACTGACTGGCTTATAGTTTTCTGGGTCCTCCTTCCTCCCTTTTTCGAAAATGGGAACCACATTGGCCCTTTTCCAGTCCTCTGGCACCACACCAAAGCACCATGAGTGCTCGTAAAGCCATGCCAGGGGTCCCGCAATGACCTCTGCTAATTCCCTCAGCACTCTGGGGTGGAGATCGTCAGGACCAGCTGATTTAATACATCCAGTCCCTCCAGAAGTTCCCTGACTAGGTCCTCACTGACCCTAGGCCTGGGTGCACCTCCCCTGGGTCGAATGGGGGTCCTGGTGTGTGTGTGTGGGGGGGGGGGTGACCCGGTCCCTGCTCAGAAAAATGGAGGCAATTAAATTGTTAAATAGGTTAGCTTTGCTGTCTAGTGCAATGATCAGATTTCTTAGCGTGTCTTGCAGAGGCTCCACATTACCTAGTACCTTCTTTTTACCCCCTATGTATTTAAAAAAGGACTTCTTGTTGTCCTTTATCTGGGTAGCTAGTTCCAGTTCCATCTCTGCCTTTGCCTTCCTGAGCACCCCCTACAGCCCTGAGCAACCAAGGTATAGTCTTCCCTGGTGATGGCCCCTCCCTTCCATTGGGTGTACGCCTCATTTTTAGCTAGGAGATGTTCCCATATGCTTTTGTTGAGCCATGGGGGCTTTTGCGCCCTCTTGCCCTCTTTGATCCGTGTTGGGATTACCTCCCTTTGGGCTTGGAGGATCATCTCCTTAAGGAACAACCACTCTTCTTGGACACCCAAGTCCTCTCCCTTCCGGGATCTCAGTGCCTCCCCAACTATTCTCCTTACCTCATTGAAATCTGCTCTTCTGAAGTCCAGGGCTACTGCCTTGCTGCAGGCCTTTGCCACCTTGCGCTGGATGATGAATTCCAGCAGGCGATGATCACTGTCGCCCAGGTGGTCAAGCACCCACAGACCCCTCACCAGGTCATTGCCCGTGGCCAGGACCAGATCCAACAAGGCATCTCTCCTGGTGGGGCTGTGCACCTCCTGGGTTAGGTGGAGGTCCTGTATCTCGGCTAGGAACCTATGTGAGTGGTCAGACCTGGCTGACTGCTCTTCCCAGCAGATGTCTGGAAAGTTCAGGTCACCCATGATTACCACGTCCTTTGACCTAACTACCTCCATGAGCTGAGTTAAGAATTCCCCGTCTAGCTCTTCGCCTTGGTTGGGTGGTCTGTAGTAGACCCCCACCATTAAGTCCCTTTCCCCTCGACTTCCTTGTATTCTAACCCAGAGCACTCCAGTGTGCCCCTCCTCTGACCCCATGCTACTCGTTGAGGATGTGTATTTCTCCTTTTTAAAGAGCTGGGACACTGGGGCCAGGCAGGGCAGCCATTTATGGGGCTGGGAGAGTGGGCAGGGGTCAGGGGCACTCAGGGACAATGTGGGGGGCAGGCAGGGAATGGGGCCTGGCGGTGGTCCCCCATGGTCCGTTCTCCCCTCCTCCTGCTCACCCCCTGCCCCTTACGTACCGGCACAGAGCCTAGGTCCAGCTCCCTGTGGCAGCAAGCGGGGACTGCGCAAATTGCCAAATTGTCAAATCTCCGAATCTCCTCTGAATCTTTTCTGAATTGATTCAGAAGTTTCAAGTCAATTGGCACCTTTTTATTGGTCTCCCAATTCGATTCAGATATGGAGATTTGGCTGCCAAATTGGGCCGAATCTCCTCCAAATTGAATCAGCACCCAAAGCTTCACACAGCCTTAATGGTTATGCTATTTGACTTCACACGGTACCTACTCCAAGCTCCTCCTTCCCCATCCTTTTTCACGGACCCTTCTCACAAGAGTTTGCTCCAGGAGAAAGTTTGTTTCTGGAACTGGGGGCAATAGAAAGAATTTCAAGTCTCAATGGAAAAGAGTTATTAGTGTCAAGGGAAACCAAAGGGAAATTGGTGTCCCATCCTTGACTTAATATTTAACCGGTTAATCTACAGTTTCCAGTTCAAGATGGGAATACTGCAGGCCGTTCTTCCATCCTTATACCTGAGGGACTGGTTGGCATCACCGAACTTACTAAAGGTTTACTTCCACATTTTTCTAAGACTTTTGCACTGGTTTGTTTGTAATGAGACAACTACTAGTAGAGAGTTCTCCTGGTTGGTTCTTCTATGGGCCCACCAAGGGTCTCTTAGTGGTAGTACTGTATCTCTAGAAACAGGCAGTCATGGTTTACCTCTCTCTAGGGGATAATAGGCTGAAAAAGAAAGCTTCTGCTGAGCATGTGCTAGAGAACCTTGACACAACAATGCTTTTAAATCATTGTTCACCCCAGTGAAAAAGCTTCTGTTTATAGGTACTACCCTAGATTGGCTTTCCTCCTACAGGAATGCTTTTGGCTCCTGAAAGAATGCATTCTCTCAGTTGAAAGACATCTTACCATGATGGTAAGGACTTGCCTTTCTCTACTTCAAGTAGGGATTAATTGCATGGCCTCCTGCACCTTTGTGATGCCACATATCAGACTTCTGCCCAGGTCAGAGATATTCTCCTACACAGTACCAAGAGCTCTGCCAAGTATGCTTACCTAGTAATGAAGACTAGATTGTATAACTGGTGTTGGTTAAGAAATGTTTCAGATATTTCAGTCCTCTATTCCTGATGCATTGGAATGTTGACTGGAACTCAAGTCTACTATTTTGTTTATGAGTTCAATTAGAGTCTACCTCATGGCTATATCATTGTGCCATCCATTGACCATCATCTTATCGTCAAGAACTGGCCTGTTTTCTTACTTAGTTACCTTCATAGTCCTTAGGGCCCTAACTAAGGTGTTCCTTATAAGGGGATCCTAAGGTATGTCATCTTACAGTGGGATCTGAACCTATTCCTCACATCTTTGATGGTATGGCCCTTTGAGTGGATGGTGACCTGCTTGATACTTCACCTGTCCATGAAAACAAGATTTTTGGTGGCGATTACCTTAGCTATCTAAGCCCTCATAGAAGAACCTCTCTATATCACTTTTTATCCAAATAATAAGACTCTAAGGACTTGCCTGACATTTCTTGTCCAAGGTTGGCTCTAAATTCCATTTGATTTAGTAGATGAAACTAATTTTTATTCTTTATAAATCCCATTTCTCCTGATCTGTGACCTATCTACAGTCTGCCAATGTTAAGTGGTTTAGCTGTGAATAGGAGCAAGCCATTCCAAAAGTCTCTATGACTGTTTGTTTCTATAGCTGAGATGTCTAAAGGTGCAGTGATATAATCCTCTAAGAGAACACTGGGCTCCATAAAATGATGCTGTGGCTGCTACGGTGAACTCGTAATCTATGGTTTGGGTTTGCCCCACAAGAGCTCTTTCAGAAGGTCCATTTCCATAGCCTTCCTGCACAATATTCCATAAGTGATGTCTGTAAGGCAGCCATCTGAAACCTGGTACCATGTTTTTTCACCTATAACATGCCCCCAAAGATGATACACACCCTGTTTTTTAGAAGGCAGAATGAAGGAAAAAGTATTTTTCCTTGAAAGTACCAGTGAGTAATTCAATGTAACATAACATGCGCCCCTACTGTAGCCATCAGTGAAACACCAGTGGTGTCAAGTATGTGGGGGAGTCGATCACTGCTCCATTAACCCTTTAGCTGCTACTACTTACTCAGCAGCAGGCTGTGCCTGACAACAGCAGGGTTACCTCTTTAAATGAACAGCTAGGGGTGGGGGAGAATCAGAGGTGAAGAAATCTACTCTGGTCCCCTGGGAGAAGGGGAAGGAGGAGGAAGAGAGGAATATGGTATCATGTGACTGCTGCAGAGGATGGGAGACAGAGTTTTACTTGCTTTGGTCAGGGCTCCCCACTATCAGAACAGGGATTCTGTGAGCAAGCAGCAGCCCAGCCAAGAACAGCCTGCTTACTCTCTGAAAGGGGCTGCTGTGAGCAGTCTGCAACTCCAGTTGGGGACAGACTGTCTGCAATGGCCCTGTGGTGCAGGCACCCCAAGAGGCACCCAGGACTAGTGCCTTGCTCACAGCTCTCTGCTGTGGCTGGCAACCAAATAGCTTTATGGTGTTTTCTCCCACATAGTGCAACCCAGATTTTCAGTAGCTTGGTTTGTTGTTTTTTTTTTGGCAAAAAAAAAAAAAGTGTGGTCTATATGCCAAAAATACAGTACTTATCTTTATAAAGAATTATGTCATCATGGGAGTCTCATAGGTAAATGCCACATTTTGCAGAGTAGTTGTTCAGTTGCTGTGTAGCCTGGGTGTACACGGGTTTGTACTTTCCTCTTTAATTGAGGGAAGTATTGGCAGGGCAGCATGCTGTGGAGGGACACAACAGCCCAGTGGCTGCCTCCGTCCCCTATAGAGTCAGGTTCAGTCAATTAATTACTTAACTATATACAGGTTTATTATTGCAACAAGTCCTTACCCTTTAATGGTTATATATTATATGTGTGTGTATGTATGTATATGTATATACGTATATGTGTGTGTGTGTACAAATTTACAAAACAATATACCCTATAATATATATATATACACACATACATACACACCCAGTTATCATTTAAAATACAGATGAACAATAGAACAAACCAGATCAAAGAATATTGATTGGGCAACCTTGTAACTTTATTCATATACAAGCTATTACTTTAAATTATTTACATAAACTGTAAGGCACAGTTCACAAATATAATTAGCAGCTCTTGGACTACCTGGGTACCCTTCAGGGAAGGGGCCCCACTCCCAAGGTACCACTATAGGAAAGGAGGTGGGGGGAAAGAAAAAGGAGAAGAAGACCCCAAAGACTCCTAAGCTTTCCCGCTACCACCTAGGAGCAGCCCATGTGGTGCCCCTTTGCAACCCTCAGGGGGGTCCCTCCCCTGTGGGGACCCTCTCTCCAGGGTAACTTACTACTTCACAGTCCCAGAGGGTTGCCTCTTGTTTTCCAGGTCAAACTTTATTTCCCGCCAGGTTTTCCTGCCGCCTGCTGCCACCATCCTGGCTTAGGGCCACAGCCACCTCTGTGTGTAGTGGGCTCTTCACCTTGTGCTAGGGGTTGGGGGCCTGGACAGCTTTGTGCAGCACCAGGGCTCAGTGTGTTCCCGGACCCTCTGGGCAGCATCGTCTGCACTGAGCTGCTGCCCCATGTCAGCAGTTGTAGACCTGAACCACCTCAAGCGGCTCCCAGGGTCTCTCACCCTCCGTGCAGCACCTCCTGCACCGAGCTCCCAGCCTTGTTCTGGGGGTTGAGGACCTGAGCCACCCCAGGGGCTCCAAAGATCCTGCTCTGTGCCCTGGCCTGTGCACCGTGTCTCTGGCTGCATGCCCGAGATTGCAGACCCAAGCTGCCTCATGCAGCTCCCAGGGTCTGGATGCCATGCTGCATACCAAGAGCCTAACCGCTGGAGCCATGCCATGCTCCCTGCTGATAGAAGTTTTCAGGGGCTCTTCCTGGGCTACTGCTTTGCCCTGCTTCGCAGCTCTCCTCAGATCTTCTAAGCCCCGCTCTTCTCTCTTCTCTGTCCCCGACACATCTGCCCCTCATGCTGGGCACACAGCTCCTTTTATATGCTCCAGGGCTCCGCCCCTGAAGCCTTCCAGACCTGACAGTTTACACTCTTCAATCAGGTCCATGGGGGAGCTCTTCACCCCTTCCCCTCAGAAAAGGGGCTTAATGTTATTTTTCTTGCTGCCTCCTGATTGGTGGATTGGGCTCCACCAATCAGAACAGCAGGATCTCAAACCTGGGACTCAACCCAAGCTCTGAAAGGTAAGCCTGCTACAGCTGTTTGCCTTTGGGGAGTGAGTGCAGAGGTGTTGCAGTGTAGCTGCATACCTGGGGCAGCCATAATGCATCTGGGGCAGGGCCAACTCTTGCCATGCTGATCACAATGGTGTGATCAGCCACCACTACAGTAATGACTGCTTCTGTACCCCTTTCAAAGCAACTACTCTGGTTGTCCCCCCTCAGTTATGCTCCTGGGTCAGATAGCTGCTTTTGTGTGTGTGTGTGTGTGTGTGTGTGTTGCGGGGGGGACAGGGGAGGATCACTGCTTTGAAGTCACCCACTAGTGAGAATGTGTATATGGACAATTTTCAAAATAGAAAACCAATTCATTTACTAATCATTGGAGTTCTTCAAGATGTATTGTTCATGTGTACATTCGCACTCCACCTACCTTGCCCTCTTTTGGAGTTGTCTAGTATAGGACTGTGCATCTGAGGGGGAACTGAGGAGCAGGAAGCACACAACATCCTTTATACTTGCTACAGAAGGGACAGGAGGTGGGACTGCAGCACGTGACAGAGATACTGATAAAGCAAAATAGTCTTTTAGAAAAAATCAGAAGCATGAAACACACCCACAAGTAAGAATGTATTTGTGGATTATTCATCTTGAAGAAGTCCAGTTACTGGTAAATAACTTTGATTTGTCTCTAAGATGGCATCCTGTCCTACCTTCTGACTGACTTCAGACTAACATGGCTAATTATCTGTCTCTTGATTTGTCCTGTTCGCTGTTAACTTCAGCTTAGAAGTTATTTATGTGTGTAAATCATTTCCCTTTTTTCCTGTCATTTTCTAAAAGGGCAGTTTCTTAGCAAAGTCCAGATGAGGTTTGCTAGGTTTTCCTCTCCCATCTCTACAATAAACAATATTCTGTGGAGATTGGAGAGAGGTGAGAGAGAAGGGCTCACTTCTTGTTTGTGTCTGTAAGAAATGGGAAAATTCTTCCTGAAATAAAGATGTTTGATGCTTTCTTTGGGAGTGCTAAAAGGCAAGAATTCAGAAATGTCACCTAAGATGAGTGGAATGTGAAGCTTTGGTTTTAAGATGTTCAAGATCTCATTTTCAGAAAGTGAACACTGGTTTTGGTATGTAGAAAATGGCATACACCAGACTTGCCTTACATGTGTGTGTGATAAGTGAATTGTTCTTCTGTTTGACTTGTGTGAAAAATGTGCATATGAAGATTTATCCAAACTCTTCCATTGGTCCAGTGGAACCTACTTTCCTTGGGGTCTGTTCCTGTGACAATTTAAGCAATCCTACCTCCATAATGTCTAAGGTGGTAGCCTTTTTAAGTCAATGGGATATCTCTCACGAGTGTTGTTATATGTATACATAAATATTAACAATATGGGACTCTTGCAGGCCAGTGGGAGGCCATCTGAAAATTCAGCATCAAACCATTCCTAGTTATGAGGTTATTTCCATCTATACCCAACCTTCTGTCTAATTTGTGAGGCTGAAATGCTTGCCTTCTTCACTGTGTAATTTGCAGGAGGAATGGAGATGATTCACTCATCTACTTTCTTTTTTTATGCCTTCTTTTCCCAGATGGTTGATGTTTTCTTCTTCCTTTTCCTCTTTGCTGTGTGGATGGTTGCCTTTGGTGTGGCCAGGCAAGGAATTCTAAGAAAGAATGAGCACCGTTGGGAGTGGATATTTCGATCTGTCATCTATGAGCCATACCTGGCTATGTTTGGGCAGTACCCTGATGATATTGACGGTAGCCATCTCCTATGTGTAACCCCTATGTTCAGGAGCAGGCCTAATCTAATGCTTGATCCAACGTCTTGAGGGTGCCTCCAAACTGCTCATTTGGCTTAGCATGAAAGCCCTTCAGCCACTTTCCACTGAGTACCTTGTAATGTACTCAACCCTCCCCAGCTCCAGCCTGATCCTCCAGTTCCCAGTCCTCCTGGACATTAGCTATTCTGTTCCCCCTTTTTTTCACTGTCTGCTCACTCTGATCAAATCCTCTTCTGAGCCTATGTAACAACCCACTTCTGCCAAAATAGCAGGAAGGTGGGAAATTAATATGAAATTCCATTGAGCCCTCAACTGTCTGTTTCAGTGATTGCCCTAGTATACTTGCACGAATGGTAGGCCAGCAATAGCTGGAGGTGTGTGCAAGGATGTAAATGCTTCATGCAAACCTCCTGCTAGTGATGCTAACCCTGGTTTCAACCAGTGATCATTTCCACCTAGGAAAAAGTATATTTTTTCTGTCTGCAGTAGCTGCAGTTGCAGGAAATCCTGAAGTGTGAATATTTTCCTCTCCACACAGTAAACAGGCTTGCTTTCTCCCCCTTCCTGACCTAGGTACCACATATAATTTTGATCGATGCACCGTCTCTGGGAATGAGTCTAAACCTTTATGTGTGGAGGTGGATGCCAATAACCGACCCCTTTTTCCTGAGTGGATCACTATCCCATTGGTGTGCATCTACATGCTTTCGACCAACATCCTCCTAGTGAACCTGCTGGTTGCCATGTTTGGGTATGTAGTAGACTAGCAGTTCTCTGTCTTTTGGCCCCTGGGGTCTCCAAGATGAGCAGGCAGAGGAAAAGCAGGTCCATGAGGGAACTTCCCTCTTAAGTAGGGAAATAAGGAATAAAAGGACTAGAGAAATGGATTCCATAGACTTAATGTTCCCCTGGAAAAGTCACAGATAATGGTTGCGGAGTGTGCATTTCTGAGGAGTTAGGAACAAGGTTTCAACACCCAAAACAAAGCCCTTTGCCTCTATTTAAAATATCTGCCCCATTATCAGAGTGACAATCCTCCTAGCTTCTCCAAAACCAAGAGAACAGTTCAGTTGACATTTGGCTCCATCAGAAAATTTGTTAGCAATAAACAGGGATGCTTATCATAAAAATGAAGCTAGCATGTATGCATGATGAATTGATTCCATCAGCCTTTATGGTTCTGTGAGAGTTATATAAATCCTGCTGCTTTCAAGGGACTGAAGAATAGTTTTCTTGATCTTTAGGCATATGCGGACTCAATATATGAAGCTAGCTGAGATTTAGCACAATGTCAATGAAGCATTTGCCTGAGCCATGGGCTCAGTCTGCTGGGTTTACTGGATAGAGTGACCATCTGATAAATAATTCATCCTTACACACTTGTTTTCATTCCAGGAGGAGCAAAATCTCCAACAAATTGACTTGCATGCAGTTGGTGCTTTTCTTGGAAAACTCATTTTTGTGACAGCAGGGCAAGGCAGGGCTTATGCTGTGTAAGGGGCATTACTTAACTATACTTTCCCAGGAGGAGTATTCAGAAGGAGCTGCAATTTTTCTCTTGTGGATTATTGCTTATTACCTTGACCATCTGCCTGTATTGAATTAACTGAATTGCTTAGGACAATAATATTTTAATTAGCATGAGGACTAATAGATGTACTGTAACTGTTTCTTGATTACTATACTCTAGTAGCAGGTAAACACCCAACCAACATCAGGGCCTTATTGCATTTGTTGCTGTACATACTTCCCACTCAAACAGGACTGGGCTTCTTGCCTGTAGCTGCTTTCGTTTTAAACCTGATGGAAGTAGTGCCCACCTTTTCCATAATATTCTAATTAAAGCACATGTCCAAGAAATGGAAGGCCTGGAACTGAAAGGGCTTCTAATTCACATCTCCAACTTCTCAGAAGAGTAGCTTAATTACTATGTTATAAGCTCAACCTCTCATGTTCAAGTTGGGCTGTAATGTAGAATAATGCAGCAGTCATGTGGCCAGTAGGGGAGTAAGTAAATGAAAACCTGATTTTTCAGCCCAGTGGCTAGAGACTGCGGGCTGCAGAGGAGGGTTATGATCCCTACTCCTAAGATCAGGGATGGGAATTCTTTCAGCTGGGGGCTATTTAATGAGTTTTGGTGAGCTCTCATGGGCCACAAGGGTAGCCCTGCCTCTTGACAAGTGCCCCGCTCCCTGCTCGCCATCTTGGGACTGGAAGTCTCGTCGCCTAACCCCTGACCTTTGCCACCAGAAGTCCTTCCCCTTGCCCCAGAAGTACTCCTTTTGGGAAGGGGGTTTGTCATCTTGAAACCAGAAAAAACAAATGATATACTAAAAATCAAACATTGACAATAACATATTTTAATTGTATTTAAAGAAAATTTTTTGTCCTGATTTGTGTATGTTTTGTTGTGTATATAGAGGTGATTGCATAATAGCTCAAAATTAAGTCTTACTCTTGTATATTTTGGGAGGGCAGGTGGGGGTAAAGTTGGGTGGGTATGGAGTTTTGGGGGGGCTGTAGGTGTGTGTGTGGATGTGTGGGTATGCGGGCCCAGAATGAAACAGCCAGTAAATTACCTTAGTTTAGCTTCCATGTGCTGCAATGTAAGAATAACTACAGCAGATCAATTTGAAATGTGGTAATTCTCTCTTCAATTGGTATGTTGAGTGGAGGGTTTTTTTTGTCTGTCCATATCCCAATGTTTTTTGTTTTGTTAGGAAGTTTCTACTAGGTTTTTTTCCCAATGATTTTTTTATTTTGGAAAAAAAAAATCTTCCATTCCTATTTTACCATGTCTAGGTCTCCAGTTCATGAAAACTACTTTCTTGAAGCTTGATGTGATGCTAGTAATCCTTAGCAGGATTGGTCTTACTATAATATCTTTACTGAGTCAAATGTGATGCAAGTTTACCTGGGCAGAAGACCATGCCTATAAGTCTCTTGAAGAACTTTGGTTTGTCTTCAGGTTTCTCTATGTGAAGCATAATTGTAGCCTTTTCTGAACTGGGACCATGATCCAATTTGCTGCATGTTTGTTAAACCAATGTCCATTCTCAGAAACCGGGTCTGTGTTAGCTATCGCATCCCCATTTTAGTAGGCTCCCCTTGCTACTTTTCCAAAGAAATATCTGGGCTTTGTTTTGATTAAATGATGCTTCTGAGATTTCATTGTCAGCTTTAATATTGTGATTAGCATGTAGATGCAGTGCTGGTGGATGCATTAGTCATATAGAAATATCAAAAATATTTCCATGGCACCATACCATTAGTTAGGTGCTTTACAGTCTTAAAGAGACAGATGTGAGATTTTAAGATATTTCAGGGAATAACATTTCAATCCATTAAAAAAATGGAAGATGAGTTTTGATCCCACCTCATCTGCTTTGAAAATCTCAGCCATGATCCATGACTCCAAGTCTTAGATGTACTCTGTCTAGATGTGCCATTTAGGAACAGTCCCACAAGGTGACATCATGGGACATTCTTGCTTTCTGCTTCAGGGAAACAGGGTTTCTGCCAGTCTCTCTTGTACATAGTGTCACATGCCTGTTTTGCTTGCATCGTATGCTGTGTCCCTGCAGTGTACCACTGTTCATGTACAGGAAGTGAACATGAGAATGTAAGAATACAGGGTCAGAACACAGCTCTATCTAACCCCATATCCTGTATCTCACAATGGCAGAGTGTGAATGCTAACAGAAAGGGTATTTATGCAGGGCCTATTCAGCCTGATTTGTCTCCTGTCTGTTTCCCCTGAGGCCCTCTAATGATACCTTGCATTTATTCTGCAAACTTGCACTTTTCTGCCTAAGGGCTTATCATATTCAGGTCCCAAACTGTAAGAAGTATAGAATGTGAAGATGGATCAAAGAAGGGGTGTGACAGGAAGAAAACAAAGGCAAGGGACATCTAGTTGATATAGTTTACTTGAATTTTCAAAAAAGCTTCTGATGGGGTCTCTCACTAAAGGGTATTAATGGGTGCTTGTACACGTGACGGGCTTTTTGTCCTTAGGGTTGCAATCTATGTCCCCTAAATTGAAACAGTGAGTTTTTAATTGAAATGGGGTTTATTTTTCCATCACTGTATATACGTTATTCTCCTGGTGGCCGCAGGCACTCGCTGAAGGCAGAAGTGGCAAGGGGCCTGCCCCATGCAGTGTGGGGCGGGGGGGGCAGTGGGGATCGCACCCTGCCTGGCAGCACCCAGTGCTTTTTTTTTTTTCTCAAAGTGCCGGGAGCTGGGGCGGGCAGAGAGGCAGACATTGCTGGGCTGGAAGAGTAGGTGGGGGGATGGGCCTGGCTGATTTGGAGATTCAGCAGTGGCTGAATCTCGAATCAGATTCAGCCAAATCGATTCAAAACAGTGATTCGAATCACCGAATCGAATCACTGTCCCCTGAATTGGCTGAATCTGAATCCGAAGTGAATACTAGCCACTTCGCACAGGCCTACCCTCAAAGTGTTAGCTGCTTTGTTCAACCCACTCTTTACCTCTTAGCAGCATCCTTTTCTTCTGTCCCTTTCCCTTCTATATAAAACCCTTTCTTTCTGCCAGGACATTCATAGCATCTGATGAAGTATGTTGCTGTCTATGAAAGCTCATGCCTCTCTGAACCAGTTAACCTTTAAGATGCCACACTGCCCTACTTTCTGCTTGACTTCAGACTAATGCAGATAACCAACTTTATGTTCATTTAAATAGATTGAACAGAGTAAGACTGGGTAAATTAGATTGCACTTTGAATTCAGGTGCATTATGGCAAAAAATGACCTCTCTAAGGTATGATTTTTGTAATGAAAAAACAACCAAAGTGTATCTCTTCCCAGGATTACTTTTTTCAAATCTTCCAATTCTAGTGGGCTGCATCACTTATGAATTTGTAGAAGAGTTGCTCATTGACTTGTTTGCAGCAGCAGAGCAAGAATATCTCTGACCAGCTCCTCATTGTGTTTGATTAAAAATAGATATTAAAAAAGAAGATACCATATGCCCCATAGGCAGCGGGTATGGGGAAAAGTCTGAATATTGATTTCTGCTTCCAAAATAACATGAAAACCATGTTTGAAAAATTAAGTATTTGTTTTCTGGACAGCTAGGAACAGAAGACTTATGTTAGATATATATTGGTTAAGCTGTGGTCCTAATGAACTAAAGACTTCTATTTAGAGATACTGACATATTTTGAAATCCTGTCTGCTCTAGAAAGATTGTAGAAAAGGGGCATACTGGCCCCAGATTTTCAATGGTATCCCAATGGAAATTAGACACCTAAATACTTCTGATGATCTGGGTCTTAGGGCATTTATACACATACTCCAGGAGTGTGTGTGGTTGGGGGGGTGGGGGGGGTGCTTTAATTGTAGTGGCTCTGAGAGCTACTCTAATTAAAGTGCCCAGAGTGTCTCTTGTATTAGCATCCCTGTGCTTCACAATGGTCTGGGGGGCACTTTATTTAAAGCTTGTTGAATGAGCTTTAGATAAAGTGCTCCTGCCGCCATTTTGAAGCATGGGGATGCTGATACACAAGATGCGGGACGCTGCTGGAGTCCAGTAATTGCCACACTCCAGCACACTCAATTAATTGAATCTGCTCTGATACACTTGATTTATAGCATGTTGGGGAAGCCTCCCTGCTCATGTATAGGCACCCTAAGATGTTACATTTTTTTGCAGCTGGAACATTTTATTCTGTTTGGTATAGTGAATTCCTGATCCTAAACTTCGGTCCTATAATATCAAGACTTTGTCTTTAATTTTGTTTCAAGGGAGAAATCAGTACTGAATTCTGTAGGCAAAGCCCAATAGTTAAGTTAAAATTTTCAAGTAAGCCAGAGCTCAATCATTCATGCCTGTGTGGCTGTATCACCGGGTAAGTATCTTCTCTTCCAGACTCATCAATCAGGGGCTTCGGATACTCCCCAAAACCATGGCAGGCATCCTATGCACAAGCCTCAAGCTTGGAGGCCTTGGGGTTCAGATACCTCCTAGTCTCAGTTGCTCTACGCCAAGAGACCTAGGAGCAAGACATGAGGAAAGCACAACCTCAGTCCCCCATTACCACATAATTGTGTAGTTGAGTTTCCTGCACTGGGGAAATTCTCAGTGTCAGCCTGTCTGGAGTGTGATGGACAGTTGTCACCCTGGGAAAACCACCTGCTTGATTGTGGTATTTTCCTTGCCAGTTGGATGATGAGATGCTCCAATCTGGAACCAAGACTAATTATGTCAGTGGAGTTTCATATTTAGCAGAATAAGTTAGTTGTGCAAAAATGCGTTAGTTGGCAAATATAATTAATGGCACACAGTGCTCCAGCAGGTTCCATTGTGTTTGAAGCCTGGAAAAATATTGGCTAAAGCTAGGTGAGGCTTGTAGAGCAATATATATTTAATCTTTCTTTAGTGTTCTCTCACTGCTCCTTCCCTCTCCCCCAGTCTAGCTGTAATTTCAGTTTTCTGTGCCGCATCCTACTCTCTGACTTCTCCATTTCTCTAGTCTTTCAAAAATCAAATCTGAATTCAGTAACCTTCAAATCAGAATTAGACTTTCAAATTCATGATGTTCAAATGGTCTTGAAATTATGCAAAATATTTGTCCTGTTTGTCCTCTGTGAATTCATTTTACTTGATTTGTAGAAAATCCTTCATTAGGTGATGATTAACTAGTTGTATCCTTTATACATCTATCTTGATCTTTTGTCCATTAGTTACACCGTTGGATCAGTACAAGAAAACAATGATCAAGTGTGGAAGTTCCAGCGATATTTCTTGGTTCAAGAGTACTGTAATCGTTTGACTATTCCATTTCCTTTTGTCATCTTTGCCTACATCTACATGGTGATGAAGAAATGTTTTAAATACTGCTGTAAAAAGGAAAGCAAAGAGCTCTCCATTTGTTGTAAGTAGAATTGTGTGTTATTTCTACTATCCCAAATAGTACATTTTTATGGCAAATGGATTGCAACCATAACAGGGTATGCTGCAATCCTATTTTAGTTTCACAAGCCAAGTAGGTTTGGACTAGGTTAACTTCTAGATGGTAGACTTTAGAAGGGAAACACTGCAGCACTGAGCAACTGTGATAAGGTAAGAAGCAACCTGGTTTTTAGCTGAGTTGATAGTAAACCATTTTGCTATTAGTCAGAGCAGTTAAGATGGATACAAAAAAATTAGTCCATGACTGTTTTTGTTTAACAAATTTCCTACAGCACACACAACCTAAGACCTTTGGGTTAGCATTTCTAACCTCTACTCACTAGGGGTGCACTGATATATTCTTGTTGGCTGTTGGATCAGCCCTGATAAAAAGAGAAATGACATTATAGCTATCAGATTTTTTTGGTCACTGTGGCCGATAATTAGGGCCACGTGCCCAGAGTATAGTCCAGTCCCTGAGCCCATAGCAGACTACAGGTTCCAGGGAGCAGTGGGAGGAGGCATTAGGGAGCGGTCACAGGGCACTGCGTTCATCGACAAAGGGCCACATACCAGCTTCTGCTGTTGCTGCTGCTGCCATGACAATGCTGCATGCAAATGCTGAACATTGGGGCTGCTATGGAGACATTGGGCTGTGCGTGGGTGGGGTACGGCACCGCATGAAAGATTTTGTTCTGCTGGGTGCTGGGCACTGGGCACCTTTGCAAATGCACCTTCTCCCTGGAAGCCATGGGAGCTCAAATGTGTGGGGCCTGCCAGTGCTGAGGCAGCGGTGTGCTCTGGAGCTCCAAATGCTCTCAGTGCTGCTGTCCAAGCGATGGTCCACCCTGCCCACCTGGGATGGCAGCACAGACTGCATGGGGAGCGGGACTGTGGATAGGAGCCATGGATGAGGAGGCGATGTGTGTAGGAATAAGGTTATCACCACCTTCCTCATTGAGGACCAGAGCAGACAGGAGGTGTGTGTTTGTGCATGATAAATGCAAAATAAATAAAAAATGGTTTATGTTAGTAGTTTAAAATGCCTTGCGCTATTACTAAATATCGGTTATTGTATTGGCATTGGCCAATATGGTTGGTTAATCACTGGCTATCAGTATTGACCAAGACAATCTTTATTGGTGCACTCCTACTACACATCTACCTAATATTTCCTTTGAATTTTCATCTGGACCTAGGACAGTGTTGCTCTAAATTGCTTAGGTTTTTTTGCTTAGTTAAACAGTTCCTTCTTTCCCCCCCAAAGGTTACTGCAGGTGCAAAAATATGTCTGTGTGTCTGTTGTCCAAGAGGGTGTTGAGGCTTAGTTAGCTCATGTTTGTAGACACTTTGAAATCATCAAATTAATTCCATTGTTTAAAAGTTTGTATGGTACTTAGTAGATATGAGAGCCTTTCTTTTTCAGGGCACTGAGTGCATTCTACCAGATACTGTTAGTGCATGGGAATTGTTAGCTTATATCTATGTAGCATGGTCTGTATATGAAAAGCATCATTCATACTGTTGTAGTTGCTGTTAACATGTTGATTGATGGTGATCCTCTCATGGACTAAACCAGATAAGGCTTAGAACAGATTTGATAGTCTGAACAAGCATCCCTCAAACTAAGAATTCTCTCTTTTCAAAGGGAGAGACACATTTGGCCCTCCCTGACTTTTTCCATTTTTACCTTATAGCACTCCCCACACCCACAGTGATTTGTTGATTTGGGCACTTCAGATAGTATTGCAAGAGGGTGACAGACCTGTTTGATCTTGCATGTTTGAAATGCTTACATAGCTTACAATATAAATATAAGTGTAGGCACCCTGCTCCACCATTTGACACTATTTATCTTTGCCCTTCAATTATATTCCTTCAGCTAATGAGGTTTCAGAATGGATGCTACAGGGGCAGCCTATTATGAATAATAACTTCTCCAGAGACTTTCCTGCCCTGTCATGCTTGATTGGAAAAGAAAGCTCATACTCTTTTGTCCCACCCACCCCCTATAGGCCCTGCCAGTAAATGAACTCTGTCAGGAAACCTGTATACAAAAATCCAGGAGTGGTAAGGCCTCTAGCTATTTTCTTTTCATTTATTTTGTCAGTGAGCAGAGATATGAATTGCTTTAACAAGTTTTTTCCCCAACAAATTGAGTGTTGTTGCTTGAATTCTCTTAGCTTGTTTTCTAAGTGCCATTCATAACAAATGATAGAAGATGACTTCAGTTAATTGGCAAGCTTGTTCCTATACATCAGCAGCCTGACTTTCACCCTGCAGCATAGACTGAACCTGTTGTTAGTAAGACACACAGATCCTTAGTACTGTTTAAGTGAACTGGGTTGTCCCTGTTGGTTGTCCCACATTTTACGTTCTCTGCCAAAGTTGTGCTGGTGTTAGAAGTGACAGGGTACTACTTCTTCCTTGTACATTAAAAACCATCCTACCATAGCAACTCTATTAGTGTTGGAGATGCTAATGGCCCAGATGCTTAAATGAATGCTTCAGTAAACATATGGAATGTTTATTGAACACAGAAATGAGGTACCAAAAACATGCCAGGTGATGATAGAAGAACCCTTGAGATAAGGAAAAAAATTGGGTATATTTAAAAAAATACAGAATTTAAAATAAAATTGAGGTGTTCATCAGGCCTGTGCAAAGCAGCTAGTATTGGCTTTGGATTCAGCCAATTCGGGGGACAGTGATTTGATTCAGTGATTTGAATCACTGTCCTGAATTGATTTGGCCTAATCGTATTCAGAGATTCATCTCCTGCTGAATTGGTCAAATCTCCAATCCAACAGCTTCTATCCCCCGCCCGCTCTCCCAGCCCCATCAGTGACTGCCCTGCTGAGCCTCAGAGTCCTGGCTCTTAAAAAAAAAAAAAAAAAAAGGGGGGGAAAAAAAGCCCCGCACTCACTGGTTCCTGATAGGCTGGGGAGGGGGGAGGTGATCCCCACTGCCCCACGCTGAGTGGGGGGGCTCTTCCACAAGCCTCCATTCCCTGCCCTCTCTCCCAGCCCTGACAATAGCTGCCCTGCCTGACCCAGCTCCTGGTTTTTAAAAAGGAAAAAGAAAAAGCCTCACACTCACTGGATGCTGCAGCAGCCATTGGGGCCCCTGGCAGCTCGTGGCAGAGCCCCCCAACATGCCACACAGGGCAGTGGGGATCACCCTCTGCCTGGCAGCAGTTGGTGAGTGTGGGGCTATTTTTTTTTTAAAGAGCCAGGACACTGGGGCCGGATGGGGCTGCAATTGATAGGTCTGGGAGAGCAGGTGGGGTTTGGGGGATGCTCGGGGGGCTGGGGGAGCAGGCAGAGGATGCTCCTGGTGGGGGTCCCCCCATGGTCCCCTGTCCCTTTCTCTACTCCTCCCTCCACTTACTGGCAAAGAGTCCAGGTCCAGCCCTGCAGTGGTGAGTGGGGACTGACTGAACCTCCGAAGCTCTCTGAATCTTTTCTGAATTGATTTGGAAAGCTTCAAATCAATTTGGACCCTTTTATTGGCCTACTGATTTGATTCAGATTCAGAGATTCAGCCACCAAATCAGGCCAAATCTCCTCTGAATCGAATCAACACCCAAGCTTTGCACAGCCCTAGTGTTAATGACTGTCTCAGTAATTGTGTGATTGCCTCTGGGACATCAGTGTGTGGTCTGATAAATCCCCTGTTAGAGGCCTGACTAGAAGAACACCCTTCCATTGTGACTTTCACCCTCAGTCTGTCCACGGTCCTGTAGTGGGCTTTGTCTAAGTTGGCAGGAATTACTATTTTTGCATATCTCTCCCACTGTTTCAGGCAGATGCTACAACTTTAGAGACAGCAGAAACTCAAAGGTCTGCCCCTTTCTCTTCTCTGTGCCTGTTGAGAGACTTTCCACTTCCCACCACTGTTATGAAACAAGCCAAATTATTTTAGAAGTGATGTGGTAAGATCAATGGGACTTAGACACCTAAAAACCTTTAGAGGATGTAGGACTCATACCTAAATATGTATAGACCTCCTCAGTAGTCAGTAAGGTTCTAAATGGTAACTAGGGCTTGCTTCCATAGACCTGTTGGCTGGATCAGCACAGAAAATCATGTGGCAACCTTGGGATTCTGGGAGACTGGAGTTCTGGTTGGATCAATTTGGATTAATTTTTCATAGATTCATGGATGTTAGGGTAGGAAGAGACCTCAAAAGATTATCGAGTCTGACCCCCTGCCTAGGCAGGAAAGAATGCTGGGGTCAGATTTCTTAACCTCAAATACTGTGTTTATGCTCATATGCATATATCATATTTGCATTAGAGCTGTAATCGTTTTGGAATGGGGATGCTAACGTTTTGTATTCAGAGAAATAAATCCCATTAGCCTATGGGAATGCAATCACCAACAGGTCTTTTCACATTGTAAAACTGTAGAGGCAAGTTTAAGTTAATCTAATGCTTTTCTGTATTTCTTAGGCTTAAAATATGAGGACAATGAGATTCTCTCGTGGGAAGCTGTCATGAAAGAAAATTACCTTGTCAAAATCAATACCAAAGCAAATGATTCATCAGAGGAGTACGTCTACTTATTTCTCTGCTTTACTTTTAAACTAAACTTCAGCAAACTATTTTTACAAAAAAAAGTTTAATGTATTTAGAAAAATCTAAGTGTTCATAAATTAAAAAATATAAAAGTGAGCTTGAAGTAGTTCACACACATTCCATGTTAAGTGAAATCTAAAGAGTTATCACATATTTTGGGTGGATACATAGTTGTTTGGACTTGCGGTTATGATATGTTGTTCATGTAGTATATGTTGCCTAGATTACATATATACATAAACATACCAAAAATATTTGCTACCTTGAATAACCTCCAGTCTTCATTTCTGTGTGTCCCTTTTCCTCATGTATCTAAAATGGATCTAATGATGCTTTCCTTCTCTGTAATGTTTGAGGTCTGCTGATGAAAAGTGAAAAGTAAGAGCTAAGTAGTGGCATATTGTTATTTTTATGTAGATGAATAGAGAATATCTAACATATAATTGAGAAATTATGTTGTCCATAAACATAAAGCCTAGTGGGAATCTTTACTTGGTTCCAGTCCACTAGTAGATAACACCTCCATTCTTTTTTATATTTGGACTTGAAGGGTGTTTATACACATGCTCTGGGAGGCGGGGCAGGGGTGGGTGCACTCTAATTAAAGTACCTGGAGCATCTCATATATCAGCATCCCCCCCCACTTAAAAATGGTGGCAGGGACACTTTAACTAAAGCTTGTTTGACATGTTGAATAGTTTTAACTCACAATGTCATCTGCAGTGGTCCCCCCACACCATTTTTAAGCATGGGGATGCTGATACACAAAACACTGGAGTCTGCTGGAGTGTGGTAATTACCATGTTCCAGCAGACTCGGTTAATTGAGCCTGCTTTGACACGTTGTAATTACAGTGTGTAGGAGCATCCTTGCTGCTCATGTATAGATGCCTGAAGGTCCTAACATTTCTTTTATTTTGAATAAATAAAATAAAACCTCAGCCTTTTTTTAGTATAACTAAGCCAGACTGCTTGAATGGAGAAAAGTAGAACTGGGTTTAAAAAGCAAAGTTACCAAAAGACTTAGGGTAAAGTAAAATGTCACTTTGTGGGCCTAAATAACATGTAGATA
Source organism: Alligator sinensis (assembly GCF_000455745.1). Classification (NCBI taxonomy): domain Eukaryota; kingdom Metazoa; phylum Chordata; order Crocodylia; family Alligatoridae; genus Alligator; species Alligator sinensis. Next base: position 298,787 of record NW_005842993.1, on the reverse strand, counting down.
TGCTCTGGAGACTTGAATGCTGGACCATTCCTTGTAGTCCTTCCCACCAGCTCAAGGAGCATAGGAAAAGCAGGGGAAGGAGCCAGGCTGAAAAAAATTTGGCCCTATATTTCTCCACCTATGGCAGATCATGCCACTTGGAGCGCAAGGGTGGGCAGTGCACTGTATTTTAGCCTTCCTGGACACTGGGGCAGATGCCGGGTGTCCAGCATGTGGAGTAGCTCACAGGGGTCTGGTGTTATGGCAGTCTGGTCGAGAATCATTGGATGAAGCACTATCCAGAAGTTTCTGCAGCACTTCTCTTGAAGCTGTCCCACTGGGCATCAGGAGCAGGAAATGTGCAGGGCCAGGAGAACAAATCAGAGGGTGTGTCTCAATGAGATGAATGCTGTTCTGGTTGGAGGGGGCTCTGAGTTCTACCTGAGCTATTGTACCTAGCACAGTAGAAACTTTCCTAGTGCTGTTTATTAATTCAATCCATTTCATCCAGTGGATACAAATGCAAGGTGGTTCAGCTGCAGAAGGAGGGCTGAAGAGGGTTCTTGGCAATATCCAGCCTGTGACCTCTTGGTTAGAGCAGTGTTCTGGGAAACAGAAGATACAAGTTCTGACCCTCACTGCATGTAGAACCTGGGTCTCCTGCTCCCTAGGCAAGTGCCCTAGCTGCTAGTTTATTGGACTAAAATGTGGGAGGGCTGTCCTTCTCCAATTTACTCTTACCAGCTATGTCTAGAGGGCTGGTTTATTTTGTTGTAGGATGGAACAGAATGCAAAGCTGTGCAGAAGTACCAAAAGCAGCAGTTAGATGTTATGTATGTGCCAATTAGGTGTCTAAAGTGAAATAGGATTTAGCCCTTAGGGCCCAGTTTGGAAAAGCTGTATGAAACTTCATTGAAAATACTACTGAACTTAAGAGCAATTCTCAAAGATATAAAAGGTGTTTTTCATTTCCAGCTTAATTATTGAAAAGCTGATAAGTCTTAGTGGAAAGGTTTCTTATTTCTAGGGCATGACACTGCCCTGCTGTGAACATTTCCTTCCTAACAGGCATAAGCTGAAAATTAACCTGCTTAACATCAAGTAGCCAGCTAGTCTCAAAGGGCATCTATACACGTGCTCAAGGGTACGGTGGGGGGTGCTTCAATTAGAGCAGTTCTGAGACCTGCTCTAATTAAACTGCTCACAGCATCATGTGTATTCAGTGTCCTGCACTTCAAAATGGCAGCAGGGACACTTTAACTAAAGCTCATCGAACAAGCTTTAGTTAAAGCGCCCCTGCCACCATTTTGAAACACAGGGATGCTGAATACACATGACACAGAGGCTCTTGGAGCACACTAATTAACACACTGCAACAGACTCACAGCAAACTTGATTAATCCATCACGCACATAGTTGCCCAAATGAACTTCATATCCAAAAGAGCCATGCTGGTGATACTGACAGCAGCCTGGATACTTAAACTTCTCTTAATTGTAATAAAAATTCTATGCAGGTATAATTATTGCCACATTCTGGAAAGTCTAATGGGAATAGTTTGAACTCACAGAGTCATCTGCAATTATTTATAGTTCTTTCATTAACCAATGCACACCTAGAATACAGAAGAATTTTAGAATTCCCCAAGCCACAGTTGCTCTAGACCTGATTTTAGACAAGTACTTCAAATAGGCATCCTATTTTACAGAAAATGAATGGACTATTGCAGAGTTTTACAATGTATCTACTGGATACTGTCAACAACTGATAATTTAATTTTTAGCCCCACAATTTTCACTTTGGTGTATGTTGTCTTTCCACAGGATGGAACATCGATTTAGACAACTGGATGCAAAGGTACTTTGTTTTTCATGTAGTCCAAGAGCTGATAGTATATATTTAATTTGTACAGCTTTACTTATCATCTGAGCTCAAATTTTCTTAGGACACCTTTTTTCAAGGCATAATCATAGATTGAGGTAAGTTAGAGGCACTGTTATCTTGTTGGGGTTACCAAGTAGAGTGGATGACTACACGAGTTGCAAGTTAGAGACAGTGGATGAAAGCTGCAAGCTGCAGAACTACAAGCCTACTATGTAATGAAGATCCTCTGAACCTCATTAGGGGATGGAGAATGCAGTGACTAGAAGGGGCAGACCAAAATGAGATATAAACTAAGCTCTGAGTCAGAAAGCTAGTCTGGCCCAGGCAAAGGCACTGAGAGGAGCTCTCTTTATAGAGCTAAGAAGGTGTGCAGTAGCTGTAAGCAGGCCCAGAAGGGCTGTGGAGACTGGAGGAGAGTGAGAAAAACAGTGGCAAACCTGGTTTGGTTATGTTTTGGTTTGGATTCTGAGCAAAGAAACTGCAAAGTATCCCTTATAAATCACAATAGGAGGCTGCTAAAGGGACCAAGCCTGAGCTGGGGCCGAGCCTGAGCCTGAGTTGGGCCACAGAGTGGTAACTCAGTGATAAACAGGGCAGAGAAAGATACCTAAAATGTCACTCTAGGAAACTGAGCACTGCCTCCCAAATTTATTTCAAGTAAGATCAGGTGTTGCAGGTGAGTACAGGGTACCACCCCGGGAAACCGGAGTATCAAACAGACTTGTGTTGGGGTCCAGAGCCACTTTTACAGGCAGAGGACTATTATAGAACTGATTTCAATGGGAATGGTAGGAGTGCTAGCTGACAAAGAAAATAAATTGACAGTAATGTGTGGGCCTCTGATGAGGTTACAGCATACCTGAGAGAGGCAACTGTAACACACTGCAGTCCTCTTGTAGTGTCTCCTTTTATATGGACTGTCTTCAAGTAAGATGTTCCCTAAAAGACATTCAAAATCGATCTAAGTTGCTCTGTTTTCTGTTAGTGGCATAGTTTAGAGCTGCATAGAAGTCACACCTGTTGCTTAATTGCTGGTAAACCTTCCAGAGTAGGAGACAAATAGCTGAAGGCTCTTTGTGGAACAATATGTTTTTTATCTTGTTATAAATACATGTCGAAAGAAGATGTTCCATGCAACAATATTCGCCCTTGTCTGGATAGTTATTTCCATCAAGTTCCCCTATTACATCAAGTAAGATTCTGATATCCTTTTGTCACTTTACCCTGGGAGAACACCCATTGACTTCTTGGGGATCAAGATTAGACAGTAATAGTACAGGCATTGGAAACTGGTGCTAGAATTTGATGTGTAAAGGTAACATTGAAGCAAAAGAAGTATTGAAGGAAACAGCTGTCTATTAAACCTGTTTTTATAGGAGACTGGTTCAACAGTACTCTATTGAATTGTAATCTACTATCCCATTGTAAGTAATTTGAGTAATTTGGAGCCAGTTGCTTTTATGAATCCTGCTTGTTTAAAAATGTAAATGATGTATATGTTAGTTCTCACTGCATTAATTGCACTGATGGAAATTGTAATTGCTACAGATCTTTCATGTATGTTCTGTGTGGGGCAATGTTTGGAGAGGCTCTTTTGTTACTCATGATAATTTCCCTGTGAAAAGAAGTATAAAAACTGCATCATTTGTCACTGCAACTGTGTGTCTAGTGAATATACATAACAGTAGGTTATTGCTCATTCATTAACAGCTGGCATTCTGAAGGCAACCAAGGAAGCATAAATTCCACTTGAGTATGCTCTGTGAGGATGCGTTCTAGAATATGTTACATCATTTCTAATTTGCTTCATAATTCTTTTTGCCCATTATTAAAGCTTCAAGAATGTCCTGGAAAAAAAAGTTAGAATGAGTTTAAATTAATAGAAGCCTGTTGTTTTTTAGCTCAGTGATCTGAAGGGTCTTCTGAAAGAGATCACCACCAAAATCAAGTGACAACAACCTGAATCTAGATGAAGCCCACTTCAGCAGTGTAAGCTTGCTTTTAACTTATATGCGACTACATTCAGTAATCAATCTCTCTGGTGTTAATGTATCCAGTGAAGAGGAAGTGTTCCATTTGGCACAGGTTATCACATTTTCTAGGGGAGCACTTCAAGACTCAGATTTTCATTCTCACTTGTTTTCTGTAGATTAAATGAGAGTATCTCCCATGACCATCTATACTTTCTGGATGTAATTTTAAAAAATTGTGTTAGCTGCAGTCAAAGTGATCTTATTTTAGCCCTTGGTTTGCATAAAAGCGATGAAGTACACCCACTTATTTATCTATGTGTGTACTAGTGGCCTCAAACTGAGAACAGGACTCCATTGTGCTTGATGCTGTGTGTTCCCAAGGGATCTTATGGATCCAGAATGTGTATGGTAGCTAAAGGAGTTTAAGTCCCTGTCTTGAGTGATATAAAAGAGAAGTAGAACAATACCCAAGCTAGCAAACACTGGCTGCTACTTTAGCAGAAAAAGCAGAGCAAGAAATATGACTATATCAAAATAAGGATAATCTGGGAGGATTATGGAAAACTATATTTAGGTTTTTTTGTCCTCTTTTTCAGAATTTGGAGACATCCTCCTTGTACAGAATAATTTCTGTACAAATTGCATAGATTCTGTTCTGCACTTGCTCGTCTCATGGGAATTATTTTGTATCCACATCTTGAAGATGTAAATGACTACACATGATTCAATACAGCAACATGCATTAGGGTAAAAAACACACTTAGAAAAGAGCTTAGGCCCAAATTTTCATAAGTATTGAGGTACCTATATGTCTTTCAGCACCTGGGTCTGTTTTTTTCTAGTCTTTGCCCATGACCTTAGATAAAATAAATTCCATGTAATTATAGTTTTAAAGGTAAATATCTGAACTGCTATCTGATGTGGACTGACTTAAAGGTCTCATAGTTTGGGGATTAATCTGGTTCCTATTAAATAAAGCATAATGGAAGTCATGAATGTCAGGATCTCAACTGTTTTAATTTGGAGACTGCTAAATCAATGGTTTAAAATACTGGGCCCATCTGAAGACACCAAGTCTATATTTATGCTGATAGGCTAAAGCAAACCTCAAGGTTGACTGCAAGCTTTACCTGCCAACCATTGACACTGTAAATCCCTTAGTTCAGCCACATTGGGCATCTAACCAGACCCTGGTAGTTCTGCCAACCTTCTGATTATGAGGTCAGTCTAGCTCACCTCTCTATGCCGTGCTTGGATCTCACCTGGGCATGAAAGCCTTCAGCTCACTAAACCCATCTCTGAAAATGCTACAATTTCCCATTTATTTCTAGTCCTTGTGCACGTCGTTTTTTCTGTATTACCTATACACAGAGGAAAGCCAGAAGGAAAGACTGGTTGTCCACAGACCAGTTCCTAGCAGGTCTCTGTTTTGAGTATAAGCAGCACAGTGTGGCCAGCGTTGGTGTGGGCTAAATGAGGTGATAGATGACTTGAGCTGGTTGAGGGTGACCTCAGAATCAATCCTGACTGTCAATATAGACCTACCCTTATTGCTGACATCTGTTTTGTGGTTTCTTTGCCCAGTTTTTCTTTCATGTGAGCTGTCCAGGTTCTGAAGTTGAACTTCTGCAGTGTAACCAAGAAATAACAATGAACAGGAAGGCTACTGTTCCACAGCAAGCAGCAGACCTTTGCCAAGGAAGACAACAATTTGTTCAGTCAGAACAGCAGTGTCTGTATACACACTGCATACTAGTAGCACAGGGGCAAATAATTGCACAAAGTGCAGACCACTACAGAATCAGGCCTATAACCCTGAAAAAAAATGCATGTAGACGATGAGGAATTGATGTCCCCTAGACATGTCAGATCAACCATTGTTCCTGCTTACCATGATAGAAAACAATATAAGTTTCTGAGTAAACATTGAGGGGGAGGGAGGAGGATTATTATTATTAAACAGGAGGGCAAGAATAGACCCAGCAGCAAGATACTTTTATGTACTTCATTAAGGATTAAACTTTTGTGTTCCAGACAGATAGCCATTAGAATGAAAACAACATGTGAAATGTGATTGCATCTGGGAGAGCTGTTCAACAACTATTTATTTTATTTTCATTTTGCAGGTACTGAATTACTCCTTGGAGAAGTATTAAAGAGGAATGGATCCAACAACAAACGGAGGTGCCTAATAATGAGTTGGCATGATTCTTGGTGCTTTAAAAATCTCTTTTCTATCTATGCTTCTGAAAGATTTAGGCCTCAGTTTTTTATTCACACTGTTGTCTTACACGAAAGCAGCAAGGAATTGAGGGATATTTCTCTTCCTGATGCTTCACACTGCTTTGTGTATGCATCTGTCTTGTGACACCTTGTAAGTTCTCTCTTCCTGTGACACCACCTTGTGGTGGTGTGGATGTTCTTGTAGACACTTTTTGACAAATAAGTGACTTCTAATGTAGGAGGCTTGATGGTCCTTGCTCTTTCAGTTCTATATTTGTCTCATTTATTGCCTGTTTTCCAGGTCCTTAAGGTCTATTGTTAGCAGCTGCTTCTAGGGAACATCCCTAATTTTGCCTTCTCTTGCTACGGCCAAAGCCCATTTACCTTTGAATCTTATGAGCACATAACTTGACAGTAATATCAGCTAGGCACCATTGTTGCTTTTCTTAGTGAGAATCTTCAATGATCCTTCCTTTCCCATGCCTTGTTTGCTACTCACATAGTGTATTTACAAACAATGACCACATTTTCAACACTGGCATATAAGAATGCAAGATTTTGTCTCAACATCTCTAATGGGAAGCATGCCTTATTTCCTGGATTCCTAGATAATGATAGTGATTTCTGAACAGGTTATGAGGCTGCATATTGTAGTCCAGTTCCTGACTATCTATACCAAAACACTGAAGAGATTAAGTGAAAGGGCAAGTTATTTCTAAAGAGCTCAGGTAGAAGTGCTGCTTTTAGCTTCAATGATATTTTAAATGCCCAGGATGTTGAAATTGGTTCTAAAATGTTCACATTTTTGTAATTTTTTTTCTGTTCTGAATCTTTAACGTGTAAGAAAGTTTATCACTCTTTAAACTTTAATCCTTATTAGATCAGGCAGTTGAATGCAGCAGTTAAGTTAGCTTAATAGAAAAGACGATGCAATTAGATATCACATAAAAGGGCATTAGGTCTTTGGGAAGCACATTTGTGTTCTCCAATCCAATCCAGGCCTGTTTCCACTAGCTAAAATACAGAAATTAATCTGACCATAACTTTGAACCAAAGCAAATAGCTCAGACTTCTAAGTGGTTATTTCAGTCTCTGGGCTTGGTCAGAAATGCTGGCGTTGAAACAATGAAAAGCAGTGTGTATTAAAAGGCGTGCCTTTGAAAAAAAAATCAGTCCTTTGATAAATTGTGTTGTATGCTTTCCTTATTTTACTAGCTTGTGTTTTATTTGGAACAAATGCTTTTGCTTTGACTCTCAATAGCAGGAAAATTATTAAAAGAACACTAGTCCAGGTTCAAAAGCTGGACTCTTGTTGAAAATAATGGAGACTGATTAGCATGGTGTTCATTTATTATCCTAAACATCATTGCAATACAGAAAATCATCTTGAAGTTAGTATTAGACTGTTGCTGACCATTGTATGAGATGTGTACATATCTGGCCATCATAATACAATAGTATTTTTCTGTAAGCTTCCAAACTGTGCTGCTGATCATATAGATACACTATTGTTGTTTGTTCCTGTATTAGTGATATAAGTCTGCCAAGCTGTAGCAAATTCCCAGATTTGCAAGTCAGCTTCCCACAGAAGAGATATCTATGATACTGGAGACTGCTTATGTTCTAAGTATAATCTGCTTTATTTATATTTCACTAGTCCTGCCTGAAGCAAAATGATCAAACAGCATGCAGAGCAGAAGCAAGTTACGTCCCAGTAATTGGCATATTTCACAATGCATTATCATGTGGATATCCTGAATCTTTGACTGGAGACATTTTTGCTTTTGCTGTAGTCTTCCACTGAGGGGATAAATGGCAGTGAGCCCATCCCCACTTCTCAGTTTGCTCTCAGCTATGGAGTTCTGAAGGTCACTGACTGAGGAATAGGGGAAAAAGGGTATGAGGACAATATATCTCTAAGAACTCCAGTTATTGGTTAATAATTTCCTTTTCTATATTGAGTTGTTATCCACACATACATTCTTACATGTGGGAGATTCCAAACCTATGCCCACAAATACTTGGAGGTTGAGTCCAAGTCCTACAGGCAAGCAGAAATTGGACTACTGCTCAACCCAAAGGCAGTTTCCCTACTTGAGGCCTCCCCCATATTGTAGTACTTAGTAAAGGTAAGGATTGAGGTCCATGTTGTTGCTCATAGATGTCCCCTTTAGGAATTCCACATTAAGAAGTAATGGATGTAGATTGCATCCTGATGGAGTAGGCTCAAATTAAAGCAAGTGGCTTCACCTTGAAAGTCTCATATTGAAGTTAACACAACCTGAGATCCAACCTGACAGCCTTGGGGAGGAAATAACTGTGGCTTTAGATATTTCAGCTTTGGTTATTCATAAAAGCAGAGTTTTTTTTTCTTTCAATATTTGGTACTGTGCAAATGAAGGGCTAGGACCCTCTTGACTTTAAGGGTATGTGGAGAAACCTTGGTTCAAGAGGTATACAGCTTTGGAAAAAAGATGAGCAGGGTAATCTGCCTTCTCTTGTGGAATTCAGAGACTACTTTCAGCAAAAATTTAGGATGAGTTTGCAATACCACCTTGTCTGGATAGAAAGTAGTGTAATCTCCTACTCTCTTTATCTAAGTAACTGGCAACAAAATTATCATTTTCCTGTGGAGATGGAGGAAGGAATATGATGCTGTCAACTTGAAGAATGGTCACGTTAAAGATCCAAAGACCAAGTCTAAGTCTCACACTGAGAATGGCTCTTTAATATTGTGGGGAAGGGGAGAATTTGGCTACAATCTTGAGAAACCTGAGTGTATTAGGATGACAAAATATGGCCCAGTCTTTAGTATATGGATGTTGGTTGAAATCACTACCACATGGACCCTTATTGAGCTGAAGACAGGCCTACAGTCCTCAATTCCAGCATATAATCCAGGATAGATGTAACAAAGGATAGAGTTGCTGAATGACCTTATTGCAGGAGACTGCTATATAAAGGTAACAAGGTGGCATGATGGCATTGTTTATAGGAAAGAATATTATTGATAACTTAGGTGGTTGTAAAATGTTTGCCAGTGAATGACTCAGGGTCTCAGTGATTCCTTTTGGGGACAGTTGAATATTTTTTACAAGGTATATAGGAAGATCTTGGAAACCACCAGATTTATCAGCCAAAGGGATGAGCAGAGGAGAACAATGCCAGAAGAAGATTTCCTAATCTTTTCTTGCAGCAACAATGGAACTGGAGGGAAGGAACAACCCATGGCCTATGATGGAGGATGAGCTAAAGGACTCTTGAAGACAGGGCAAGTGCAATTTTGAGTTACCAGAATGGTGAGCATTTTTCTGGATTCTTCAGGACAAGACTATCATAAAGATGAAGGCTAAAGGAGATAATAATTGCTTAGTCCCATAAATATTTCCAAAATCCTCTGAAACAATTTAAAAGGCAAAAGATTAAAGATTAAACAAGGAGTTGCAAATGCTGATAACTGTATCAGTTAGGTAGGTTGTGTTACGGAAACTATGTGGTACCTGCCAGCACACTATGTACATTTGGATCTTGCTATGGTTTGAAGTCAGTCTGGTGACTGAGATAAGGGATATAGATAGCTGTGGAACTGATTATACTATGAACAAGATGCTTTAATTTCTGTTTCCATTATATGGGTTCACATAGTGGTTATACAAAGTCTATCAGAGTAGAAAATGAGGTTTGGTTTGATTTAGTAAGTTGAGACTGAACTAACAGGAGCACTTCGGGGGTTACCTGAGAAAGCAAGCATGACTTGGGCTGTTTGGGGGTTAATGTAGTACACTGAACTGAATGGTTAATGTAGTACACTGAAGTGGCTGACCTCAAGTTTATATCCTGACCTGTCTCTACAAATAAGATTTGGAACATGGTCTGCATATTGGAAATAATAGTGATTGAAGATTCAGCTGGTGTTGTGTGGAACGGGCTGTATTCGATCTGGATTCAGATTTGGCCTGAATTGGGGAAAGTGATTCAATTCGTTGATTTGGATCACTGTCCCAGTTTGATTTGGCTGAATCCAAATCTGAAGATTCGATTGTTGAGTCAGAGAATCAGCTTTCTGGCCATAGACACAGCTTTAACTGTTTTTTCTACATACCTCAAAGTACCAGGCACAGCTCATGAATGCTGTGATGCTGGGGCAGATGGAGCATCCCACAGGCGTGGGGGGGGGGGGGGGGGCGCCATATGTTTAGCAGCAAACCTGGAAGTGGATTGGAAATACTTCTGGACCACTTCTGGGTCTGCAATTGAGCATGCAGGGGCCCCTCCCACACCCCCCGGCTGGGCAATTGGCTGTGTGGGGACTCTGGGTGCCCCCCCAGACCCAGGAGGCACCAGTCGCCAAGCCAGGAGGGCATGGGGGAGCACCCCCATGCGCTCCTTGGTGGACTCAGAAGCAGACCAGAAGTGCTTCTGGTCCACTTCCAGGTCCACTGCAAAGCACGCTGGGGACCCCCCCATGCTCCCATGGGACGCTTCATCCACTCCAGCATCTCAGCATTCACGAGTCGCCTGGTACCTTGAGGTACATAGAAAAAAACATTTATAGCTGTGTCTATGTCTGAATCATCGAATCTTTCTGAATCTCCCCGAATTGATTCGGAGGGCTCCGATTTGATTCAGAGAGATTAAAGGGTCTCCTGATTTGATTTGGAATCAGAAATTAATCCACTGAAAGACCCCCCCATGCTCCCATGGGACGCTTCATCCACTCCAGCATCTCAGCATTCACGAGTCGCCTGGTACCTTGAGGTACATAGAAAAAAACATTTATAGCTGTGTCTATGTCTGAATCATCGAATCTTTCTGAATCTCCCCGAATTGATTCGGAGGGCTCCGATTTGATTCAGAGAGATTAAAGGGTCTCCTGATTTGATTTGGAATCAGAAATTAATCCACTGAAATGGGCTGAATCTCTGCCAAATCGAATCAGTGACTGAAGCTTCGCATAGTCCTAATGCTGAATGCCACTGTTTGGCATGAAAGTACTGCTGATTGTGGGATCTACTGATGTAGCATCTAAAAGTTTAAAGGAAGGGCATTACCTTGTGCAACAGCAGAGTTGTTTGTTAGTATTGTAGTGATGCAAAGAGCAAAATAAATCCAAGTGATATGTTCTTTTCTGGAAGGGTTCCTTTTAAATACGATACCACTTTTAGCAAGCATGGTGTGATTTCTTTTTCACTCTACCTTTATGCTATATGTTCTAAGTATGCTCAAAAGACCCTATACAAATACTATTTCCTCAAACTAGTGCTGTGTTCAGCTCAATGAAGAAGGCTGCTGAGTAGATTTTCTAGAGTAGGAGATGCACATTGCCTTTTTCAATATACCCTTTTCAGTATACCCTGTTTTATCTGATACCCAAATTGTCCTTATGTAGTGTAACAAGTCAATCACAATTTGTTATAGCATCATTACATTATAGGTCATTATTCTTCAGTGAAACATAAGATTTCAACATTTGTGTGTTCGTTAAGGGCTTAATCATATTCTTGCTAACTTCAATGGAAGTTGGGATGGGTCCTAAATGACTAGGATATGTTTATTTTGCAGAAATTGATTTTTTTCTCATTTGTCTTTGTATATAATACAGAATCTCTGTTATACATAATACTTGTAACATATTTCATGCTAGTTGTAATGATGCTATTTCCTTGTGTGCTGGATATATCTGTGGGCCATGTCTTAAAAAATCAAATTCACCTTTAAGAATTAAACCTGTGTGTACCAATAATTAAACAATGTGTTAACTCTCGTGTCTTGCCTTTATTTCAAGGTTGAGAAGAATAATAGAGAAAAGGGCTTTAGTCAAATAGGTTCTATCATCATTGCTAAGCTTCTGAAATGTTCTATATTCTTGACCTAATTTTACTGGCACAGGCAAGTTTTCCATTTTATCCCTAGCCAGCCTCTTACTTAATACTTTTCTCAATAGAATTACTACATTTAGAAACTGCAATATGGCTGAATAGGGCAAGAGGTGTTTTGGGGACAATTATATTGATCATCCAGTTTGAAAAGGAGCCCTTGCTGGGGGGGAGAAAGGAGGGAATCGGGGCAACTGCCTCAGGTCCCACACTTCGGGGGTCCTGTGGACAGTGTTGTACAGGCCCCGCTGAGGGCACCACGACTCTGTGCAGCCACTGCGAGCTGCTGGCTTTGCGCTCCAACCACTCATTCTCCCCCCCCCACACGCTGCTCCATGCTCTAGCTGCTCACCACCCCACCCAGGGCTCCGTGCTCCAGCCGCTCACCACCCTCCCCCCCCTCCCCTCCCCACTAGGGTTGGCTCTGCTTCCAGTGAGTGCAAAGTTACTTTGAGACATTTTGAGGATGACTTTTTTATAGAGCAGAGCTAAAATTTAATGCAACAGCATAAATAATTAAAGCTTCAAAAAAGTAACGTCAATGGCCAAAATCATATTTAAGGATGAATACTGAGCTTTAAAATTACCAGCCTGGAAAGACTAGACAGCTACTTGCAATTTGTGACATAACCCTGTTATATTGTAAAAGTCCTT
>NW_005842993.1:256765-286167 GCF_000455745.1 Alligator sinensis | reverse complement strand
TCCTGCTGAGAAAGGACTGAGTTTAAAGTGAACGAGAGGAGAAATGTGGAATTTACCAACATACTCATATGGATTTTCTGTGTGTCATGAGCTGAAAATTTCCCATTACGAAACATAAGAAACATACTCCTTTTGGGCTGCCATAGGACTGTCATAATTCCAGTAAACTAGTAGCACTCTTCAGTTACGTAATAGTAATTTTAGATGATTTCAGTGAAAACAAAAGGAGACTGATGAATACAAACATAGAAAAATCAAGATCAGCTGCCATAAGGCATGTGGTTCTGAGGCTATAGTTTTGAAGTCATTCTAAATTCTAACTCCGCTGTCTGAGTAATAGGAAATGCTGTTCTCAGTAAACAAGGACGCAAAGTTTAAGGCAGATCAATCATGCACACTTCTTATCAAAGTTAATTTCACTGTCAGGTCACACAGATGCTTCCTCTTTAAGATGACTGTATGATCTTTCCAAAACTTTTTTCTGATGCCAACCCAGACTGAGATCCTTTGCATGCAGTCTGAATGTTCTTGACAAATAATTGTTCAGCATCTAAGTAATGTATTTCAGTGCTATAAATCTCATGCAACAGTTTGATGAACTGGAGAGTCACAGAATCACAGGGAACAGCTAGCCCTTCTCAGAGGCCACTTAGTCCAATCTCCTGCCAGAGGCAGGATTGTGCCTATCCAAACCATCCTATACAAATCCACTGTCTAACCTATTAGTAAAACTACACAGTTAACACTGACACCCTAACCTGCCACAGATAAGACACGGGGACAATGTAGGCCAGGGGCAGGCAAAATATGGCCCACAGGCCAGATCTTGCCCACCAGGCACTTTCATCCAGCTCACGGTGCCCACCAACTAATTGTATCCCATACAGCCCTTCTGCCCACAAGGATGAGATTTAGCCACCCATGTATACACACCACACAACATACCGTATTGCACCTCGCTCCCACCCGTGTGGGCAGAAGGGCCCAGCCCAACCAGCATGCAGCTTCCAGGTGGGGCTGCTGCTGCCATCACTGCAGCCACCTTGGGATCTGGTCCACTTCCCCAGCATCTCATTCACTCCAGGCACCAGGTAGGGAAGTGGTAGGAGGGAGGAAAGGAGGAGCTGCAACTGGGTGGGAGAGTGGAGTGTGTGGCTGGGGCTGGTGGCAGCACAGAACCCATGTCCAAGGGGGTGGTGGCAGCATGGAGCTCAGATGGGCAAGATGTGGCTGTAAGGGAGGGTTCAGGGGGATGTGGGGTGTCCCCCACATGCCCCACATTGCACACAGCCCTTGCAGCCTGTGGTGGCAGCTGCAGGCAGGTGTGCTCAGGGCAGTCATGCCCAGTGCAGGTGCTGGTGCCTGGCAGCATGTGGCTCCAGCCAGCGCTGTACATAGGGCAAGGGGCACAGCCCAGTGGCCCACCTCTATCACTACTGTGCACTACTATGCACGTGCAGCCCCTGCACTCAGCAGCACTAGGGGAGAAGCTCCACACACTGGATCCTGCTGCCTTCCCCACCTCCTGCCATGCAGGTCTTGGGTATAGCAGGGCACTGTTGGTGCCTGCCACTTTAAGGTCTGGAGCAGGCAGCAGCCAGGTGCTTGAGTATGGTGTCCATTTTGAGACCCAGGATATATATAGGGTGAAGCTGCAGTTTGCTCCTGGCCACCATGAAAGGGATATTAGTTGGCAGAACTGAGGCTCACAACATCTTGGATGTATATGGGCTGGGGCTATGGGGGTGGAGGAGGCCCCAGGTCCTGGGCATGACCTAAAACTGCACCCTGCCAGGGTAAGGAGGCCTGGTGGGACTGCCAGTGCTGATATAGCCCCAGGAAATGCTAGGATCATGAACCTGTTTGGTGAAAGGTGGGTCGGGAGTGCCTAATAATCTTCAGCCCCTAAAAAAGTCTTGGCTGGAGAGAGCTCAGAGTAGAGAGAACAGTGAGAGGGCTGAGGTTCATTTGATAGAGCAGAGTTGTGAGGGTTAAGAGAAGGCAAGCCATTCAAGCCTGACTCAAGGCATCCGAACTGGCCTGTACGGGGGCCAGGACCCAAGGTGTCTCAAAAGGGCCAGGGGCCCATAAGTGAGGGATGCCTGGAGCAAGAGGCTCAGGATTCCACCTGGCCTGAGAGGTGGGGCTAGGGCCTAGGGAGGCCAAAGGCCCCAAAGAGGGGACCACAGTTGTAGAGGCTGAAGGCTTACAGGTGAGCTTAGCTGCCTGGGATGCTATCTGCGAGGCATGGGCCCCAGTGTAGGGGAAGATTCGGAGCTGGGGATATCACTCCTAGCCATCAGGATCTTAAATGGGCAGCCTCCTGCCTGAGTAACATCATAATCATTTATCATCAAGGCTTGGCAGGAAGAGAGGTGGGCAGTTAGCCCAGAGACAGGTGGGCAGGCCAACAGCAAACTGGGCCTGGGAAGGCCCCCGTGTTACACTGGGACTCTGCCAGAAGTGGAGGGGAGTCCCAGCCACTGCTTCTCTACAGAGTCCTAAGACCTGTGCAGCTGGGGGTGGGGAATGCAGCCAGCCCCAGCGTGTGGAGCTTCCCTCTGGTGCTGTGCAGTGCAGGGGCTGCACACGTGCAGTGGGGAGCACCAGTGATATAGGTGATCCTCACTGCGATATGCAGAACTGGCTGGAGTTGAATGCTGCTGGGCACCAGCACCTGCACCAGGCACGAGCACCCCAAGTACCCCCACCTGCTACACCATGGGAGGAGTGTGTGGGAGGGGTTCCCGCACACTCCCACTCTCCCTCACCGCCCACAACTGCCACACACTCGCATCCTGCTCCCACATATGCACACCCCCAACATACCCTATTGCCCCAATGTGTGTGTGTGTGTGCGCGCGCACACACACACACACACACACACTATACAAGACTAAGTATTTATTTTTGAGTTATTATGCAGTATGCAAACAAAAATCATGACAAAATATTTTTATAATATAATTAAAGTATTTTATAGTAGGTGTTTGAGTTTTAGTGTATGATTTGGTTTTTCCTCCCGCTGGTTCTAAGATGGCAACCCCTTCTCCACTTCCTCCGAAAATGAGCATTTCCAGGGGGCAAGTGGAGGGACTTCCAGTAGCAAAGATCAGGGGTTAGGGATAGGACTTCTGGTCCCAAGATGGCAACCAGGGGGCGGGGCAACTGTGGAGCTACCTATGCAGTCCTAGAAAGCTCACCAAACCTCATTAAGCAGCCCTCCACCCAAAATAATTGCCCCCTGATGTAGGCCAATGTCCTGCTGCTGTGAGAGTTGTTAAAATATGCTTGAGAGATCCAAGGAAGAGGGCCACACTCCTAGCTACAGAGGAATGCAAACCTCCCTATAGTCTGTAACAATCTGACCATGGGGTAAAATTCCTTCCTGATCCCCAAATATGGTGAGTGCTCTGACCCTGAGTAGAAATGGAAGACCCTTTAGACAGAAACCTCTGGATTTAAGTCTCAGCAGGAGCATTAGCACACCCCAGGCAAAATCCCCAGCCTTGGTTACAGCTAACACTCAATTGCTCCAGAGCTGTGCATTTCTCCTTAATAAATATTTTGATTAAAGGAAACTTCAATCTAAAGTGATACTTTTTTAACTATAATCAAGAGCTTGTTGTGCATGGTAGGAAAAGGGCAAAAGTGCTTGCATCAGTTATTTCAGTTGAAGGACTTACCTACAGTTCAAAAACAGAATTGGTAATTCATTACCACCGCAGCTTTAACATTATGGGAGTGAAAGAAGAGACAATTTCCAGCACAGTGCTTGGATTCAAGGACTGTGTGTGGGGAAACAAAGTTAAGGTCAGAACAAGAAAACTTGCAACTATCTCCATAGCTGTTGTTGCAGCTCATAGTCTAGACTAGAGGCTGTCTCTGCTCCTCATGCCCAGTTCCTAGACTCCAGTTCTGTGAAGCACTAAATCTCTGTCAGTCTATTTAGACAAATGCAGAAAGGGGGAATTCTGGAAGTAGCCTACAAGAACGTCTTCTTGAACTGGGGTTAGGATCCACACTCCTTTTGTTTAAAATAGGTATCTAACCTTATGGCTGGAGGGAGAACTTCAGAAATTTTGAACTGACCATAAACTGATGCAGTGATGCCTTCCTGAGTGTGCAGACAGCCTGAAGCAGTAGCTCTAAACGTATGAATGTAGGACTGGAAGGGGACACTAAGGCCATTGAATCCAGTCCCTTATGTTTGCAGGCAACCTTTCATCCTAACAGTGCTAAAAATCATCTGCTAATACAACAGCCACAAAGCACATAATGAGTCTCATCCCTAATACAACAGTCACAAAGCACTTAATGAAAACAACATGCTGCAATGTGCTGCATTTTAAAAAAAATATAGGTGAGATAAGGGTACTGCCACTGCAATTACAGAGAAGTAATAAGTTAATGTAAATTCACAGGGTATTAAGAAGACCATACCCCATGCTACAGATGAAGGCAAACTGCCACAGTCCTTACCTATCCTTTTTGACCTCAGGTCTGGTGATCAGTTCCACCCTATGGGCACATCCACATGTGTGTGGACGTTTCTTTCCCTGGGGACAAGTAGCAGCAGCACAGCTTGTACCAGTGCTACTTGTTCCTGGGGGGCATCCTGGGGCTGCAGCCATGGCAGGAAGCCTGGCCGGCACCTGGAACAGGGCTCTGGATGACCAGGCTCTGTGGGTGGTGCAAACTGCTGCCACATGCACCACCCCACGTTTTTTTGGTGTAGGGTTTTTTGACCATGGGATCTCCTGGGGTCAAAAAATCCTCCTGCGCTGCAAGGTAGCAGTGTAGAGAATGCCTGCATGTGTGATGTGTGGTGCTGCAGACAGGTTTGTGGCACCACATACCACATGTCCACTCTCGTCTGGATGTGGCCTATGAGAAATAATAAGACCTTCTAGCCAGGGACCCCAGTCAAAACTCCCAACTTTAACTGTGGCCAGTGTTCAGGGCTTCTGTGGAAGGTGGGGAAAAATAACAAAAGCCAATAAAACATTTATGAAATGAGAAAAACATTCTTCCTTGTCCCTACAGATGACCAGTAGGAGTCCTGAGAAATGGAATTAGCAGGCTCCTCTCAGAGAGAAAGAGATTCACTTTCAGTCCTAACATGGGGATTGGAAATGGTTGAATGAACTGATCACATGTGCTGCTTATTGATCCAGCAATATTTTCATTCCTGTCTCTAGTGGGTTATGGAATAGAGAAAATCCCACACAATTTACTGATTAGTTTGATGCACTGGCTGGGGGAGTAGTTAGTTGATTGCACGATTTCACAATGATTACACACTTAATTCATACAATACAATTTTATTTTAAAATTCTTTCCTACACATATAACACTGCTTAGCTTTAAGAAATACCACAAACATTAAGAACACAATAACTACATGTATCAGAAACAATGCTCCAAATGCACTTCCTTCCCAAACAATGCTATAAGAATTAGTATTACAAAAACAACTACAATTACAACTAAAAGTTGAATTTGAATCAATACTATTATTTTCATAATATACTTACAATCCTAGAATTCTGAGACGCCAAACACCTAAATACGGTTTCATTCCTCAGTAGTACAATGTAATGGGTTGGCCTCAGTAGTACGGTTCAATGGGCTCACCTCAGCAATACCATTCAATGGGCTAGCCTCAATACTGATAGGACTAAGTCCCCTTCCTTCAGTCCCTTTTGGGTGCTCTAAGAGAGCACCAGCGTGAACTAAGAGATTCGTGTTCACGGAGAGGGTGGTTCAGGTGATCAGTCTGATCCGGCCTACACTTGCAATTCTTCCTTCGTTGTTCTGCAAGTGAGGTTACCTCCAAATTGGGACAGTAGGTTACAGTTTTTATTGAGTGAGTTGCCGTCTTGGGCCCCTCCTACCCAAACCTGTCACTACTCCCAAATTTGGGCTCGGATCTTTCTTAACAGATTCTGCTGGGTTCAGTTTCTTTTGTTGATCATTGAATTACTCTGAGGAATTTCCGTATCACTGAAAAGGCTCCTAGGTTTTGATTTCTCGGAATGTGGGATGTTTGCTTAAGGGTCATTTTTATGTTAACTTTGTTAAAGGCCTCTAAAGATAAAATTCAAGAGTTAAGACTTTAAGCAAAGTCAGGACCTTCCGCACGTAGACCAAAACAATGGCCTAGATAAGAAGATGAATCTTGTCTTCCTAAACTGGCTAACGGGCAACTATTACAAACATTCAAATATTATATTCAATATGACAATTCCATCAATAACCCTTCCGGGGTTGCAGGAATCTTGCTGGGTTCCTACTGAAGCAATTTAGATTCTTTGCCACCAATACTTTGCTCAGAAGATTATTTCAAAACTTCACTCCTTTGATAGAAATCTTCTATTTCCAGCCTAAATTTGTCCAGTTTATAGCCAATTAGTCTTGTTCTTTACTTTTACATAGGGCAAACAGGGCACCAGCTCCAGATACCACTTACAGGGCATGCATGAACAGCAGCTACTACTGCTGCCAACTTAGCTTCTGGTTGCCCCTCCTGCTGCCCCAGGGACAGATTGTAGTTGTTACACTTCTGATAAAAAATAACTTCAACTTTTTTTTCTAACTTAACAAACCAAGACCTTTTAAACTGTTCTGATAAAATAAGTTCTCTCCCTTAACTATCTTAGTAGTTCTCTTTTTTTTCTTGGTTCTGCTGAAATGAATCTTTTTTGAGCTTTGGTGACCAGAACTACAGCCAGTATTCTTAATGGGGTCTTACCAGTGCCTGGTAGAGTGATACTAATACTTCCCTGTCTCTATTAAGAATCCCCGCATAGCATTGCCTGGAACTGCAACACCCTTTTCACAGCCATATCACAGTGGTGGCTTATGGCCATATTATGATTGAGCAGTGTAGATTCCTTTCTCTCTTCCTCAGCTGTCTTCAGTCTGTACACTCCCATCTTTTTCCTTTTTGCATTACAGTTGGTATATTTTAGTCATAAGATGTTTTCCCCCCCATGTTGATAGATTCCACTAAAGATTTGTGTTGAAGTAGTTGCTTTGCCATGTGCTACTTCTTTCAATATTCTGGCATGGAGATTCCCTGTCTCTATTTTCGCAAGATGGGGCAGAAAGAATTCAAACCAAGTTTTGCTTCTATATCAGATGTGGCATATCAGATAGTAATTTCTATTGTCATGTCCTCCATTCCCATTTGGTAACCTCTACTTTTCCTCAATTTCATTTTGGCTCTTAATGAAGAGCAAGGCAGAGTATTTATTCAGGATTTAAGCTATGCCTAGATTATCTTTTATCTTCACTCATCCTCAGTTTATAGAGACCCCACTTCCCTCCTAGCTCTCTCCCTTTCTGTGACTGAAGATGCATTTGCTGTTTTTTTGTCTCTAACTTTCTTACAAATTCTAACTCAGCTAATGCTGTGGCCATTGTCACTTTAATCCTGCATATTTAACTACACAAGGTCAAAAAGATATCCCTCCTATTTCCATTCCAAGTATGTTCTCTGCATCCTGTTATGATTAATTAGCATATTTGTTCATGCATGTAGGTCTGTGGCCCGTCTCAACCATGTTTTCCTTCTTGCTTGGGTTGCAAGTGCCTGATGGCATATGTACTTCTACCTTAAAGTAATTCTAAGATTCCTTATTATGTATGCCCTTTAATTCTCAAATCCGACTGCCATAATTCTCTTGGATTAGATTTTCTGAAGTCCAAAACCCATGCTATAGAACATCTGAAACTCAAGTAAATCAACTCATGACTTGTTGACCCTTGACTGTCTATCACCAGTCCTTCCATAAGTTCCTTGCTATTTTTAAGAGCTAGATATAAGATAGCATTTCCTCTCATTAGTACATTAACTATCTGATCAAGAAATCTATCAGCTAACTCATCCAAAAATAACTGTGTCCTACTGTTGTTGGCAGCATTTGTCATCCAATCTCTATCAGGCAAATTAAACTGGGAGTGAGGGGATTATGTTTCATCTACTTTTCCCATGCTGCTAAGTATGGAGGGGTTCTGGTATGGAAAAAGGGGGGAACCAGTGCTCCAGGATCACATGTACTGTCAAGAAGGGAACCCCCAAACAACCAAGAACTGGGAGAATTGGTTATAGAACTCATTGATCTAGAAAAGTATGGAAAGCAATACAATAAGAGCTGGTCAGGAATTTTCCAACATAATGATTTTTTTAAAATCAGAAAATGCTAATTCATTTAAATAAAAAAAAAGGCTTCATGAGCCAGTTTTGTTGGAACTTTGATTAGGAAGGATTTGTCAGCTCAAAATTGGAGAGAATAACTTATCCCATAATTGCTAAAAACCTTGTGGTTGGGAGACTAAAGTTGTTGACTCTCCCCTGTTTGATTTGGACTTAATCTTTCCATGAATAGGTGAGTACCCTTAGCAACAGGCTATTGGCTAGTGAGGCATAGCCATATCTTATTTTTAATGATAATCTTAGAAAGGTCTTGAATCTATACCAATTAAAAATGGGAACATATTAGAAGTCTTGGAAAATTTTATGGGATGGGAAAATGGTTTTCTTCCCATCACTAAGTGGGGAATAGTACTTTTGAGTCTTCAAAGTATAGGTGGCTTATTTCCTTGTTCCTGTGTATCAGCACAGCTGAAGCTGTTCTTCTCACTAATCCAAAAGAAGCATTTTCCCAGGGGACAGAGGACTACTTTCTTAGAAGCTTTTCATTTAAAAGAAAGGGCAGTGATGCAAATGGATTTTGTTTGAAGAGCTGTCAAATGGGTCAGTGCTTGTATTGTCAATGCCAGTTGTTGGAGTCACCTCTCTCAGTGACCCTGAACTGCTGTGGTTAAATAGCTTTCTGGCAAACACCTCCTAGAAGTTAGTCTCACAAGTGTAAACACTGACCTGAATTTCCCTTAATTTTTTTTCTGTCTAACTACTGGTTCACTGCCTGAGGGGCTGAAGCAGAGAATCATGGGAAATAGCTGATCACTATTCATTACACAACTGCCCTTTGAAGAACTATCACTTATGTGAAAAAGTCTTAAAAATCCATCTTCAGGGAATTGTAGCCATGTAAACTGGCTCTGAGTATGGTCTATCACAGGTGCATCACCAGAACTAACAAATGCCTGAACTGCAAACCTCAGTCACTGGGAACTTTCTCCAGTTGGAGGAAAGCTCTGATGGAGCAGAGCATAGCCATGGTCTCAGTATGATAACCAGGATGGCAAGATGAGCTGCTCGCTATAAATAAATTGAACATTTAAGGTGGAAAAAGAGTTTGTTCCCTACCATAATGCATAGACTTTGGTGCAAAATCAGAAATATTTTGGAGTAAAGCTACCAGTGTTGGTAATGTATCACCCTGACCAGTGCCTTCCTCATGACGCATGTTCAAGGGTTTCTGTGGTGGGTGAAACCTGTGCGTCTCTGGAAAGTGTCTTCCATCCTGTCTGTCAGACATAAGTGACTGAAGAAGTCCATGCTGAAGCGGGGCATTGAATACTGTGCTCCTAAATCTAAAGCCAGTCATTTAATTAGATGTGCATGTTTTGACTTGGGTATGGAAAGCATACATGGCATTCATCATGAGCTGCCAAACCCTCCCAAGACTGTGGGGTAACTGCTCTAGCAGCTAGCCTAGTCTGGGATTTTGATGCTTATGTGACTACATTATAGCTGGCACTTGAGCTAGTCAGTTTAGCTTGACTAACTCTATGAGCTGCACTCACATTTTAGATGGTAATATAGATGTAAACTCTGAGATCTTTGACCCAATGTAGGGAACAGATTCCAAGTCTGGGTGAAAAATGGGTGTAGTGTGAAGGCTGGGGTTTTATATTGATTTCCTTATAGCAAAGCATGCTGGGAAGTAAAGAAGGCTGAGCATTTCGTAATATTGGCATTTTTAACTTTTGCATATTCAGAGAAATAGTAACAGGTGAGAAGACCTTTGGAATGGTCTTGAGCAGAGTATGTCTGTGAAGCAATACAGACAAGCTTCAGTCCTGGAGTAAATTGTTATGCATGTGTAGGAGAGAACTTCAGCTCCCAGTATTCCTTCATTTGTGTGCACAGGTTGTTGATAAATTAGCACTAATGGAACAGGATTCTAGTTTTTATGATTCTGGTCCAAAGCTGTTCTTCTGGGGAGCAAGTTTGTAGGCTTCATGTAGGATGGACAGCTGGTGGTGATCAGGCTCAGGTTTCCTTGTCCTCCTCATCTTTTTCTTATCTTCTGTTTAAGATGCAAAATTTGGTCATCCAGAAGATATCCTGAGTATAGCTTATGTATTGCTTTTTTGTTGGGGCAGGGGAAGGAGGGGAGAGAGGGGGTTGAGGTTAGTTACAATGACATGACATGGCTGTTTGCTAAATGGGTGGCCATGTTTGTGGTTCCATCCCTGATAGAAAAAAGAGGAATACCAATGAGGAACCAATTTAGAACTATTGCTTCTCTAAACAAAAAGGCAGTATCAGTGTCTTAAAAATAAACTATTTTATGTTTTCTTCTGTAGGAGGCAGATTTTACATTTCCATCCTTGGCATTTTTATCCTTTTCCATTATTAATTTTGTTTAATGCTGCTGTAGTTTTATCTCCTGGCAGCTCTGCATCCAATTTTTCCTGCATCTCTAATATACCTCAATAGTAACTGTTGTTTTTGTCATTCCAATTAATTTTGGATAAGACATTAATGTATTTCTGATAATAAATAACTTCTAAAGCCATAACCTAAGTAACATGTAAATCTAATTATCTCCTAGTTAATTTATAATATGGGATTATAGCAAGAGGAGAATCTTTTGCAATAAAGGAAGACTAAAGAGATTATATGAAAATGGCTTTTGTTTATGATTTAGCTAGTTTGTATAAAGGAATTCATTTTGTCTATTGCTTAGAAGATAAAGACTTTGCTTTTCTCAGCAGATAACTGAAATAAATAATGTGGTTCATTTGGATAATTTCCTTAGCCTGGAATGTATTTGGATGGTACACAGTTTTAAAGTCTCTGCTCTGCTGAAGATGTGGTCCTATAGGAAGGGTGAAGGGTTTCTATGAATTCAGACCATTGTCTGCCTACTCATATAGAAGTATCACAAAAAAAGATTTATTCAACTTAGAAATTAATCAGGGGCCATAATTAAACCTTGATTGCAATAAATCCTCACGTCATGAATCTCCGCTTCATAAATATCAGAGTGGCTTAGTGGTAGGAATAAAAATGAAAAATGAGGTTTTGGCTATGCAGTTATACTTGCTGCTGTACAATTTATTGATATGGAATGCCTTTTTATGGCTTCTTTCCTATGCTTCCCTCATCAGGCTGTCAAAACTGCTGCCACAGTCACTTGTCCCAGCTGGCTGCCCCAAAGCTGGTAGCGGAGGATGGTCTCAAGGGACGCTTGTACACGTGCCAGGGGTTTAGTTCTCCCTAAATTGAAATGGGGGGGTTTTAATTGGTTTTTGTGGGTTTTTAATTGTGTGGAATAAAAACCCACCATTTCAGTTTACAGACTTCCATCACTGTGATGGAGCAGTGACGTCAGCTCACAGCTCCCACCCCCTGCCACAGGCAGGCTCTGCCAAAGGAAAAAAAAATCTGTGAGAGGCCTGATCTTTTTTTTTCCCCCCAGAGCCTGCCCACCTTTCCTGTGGCTGGGGAGTGAGCTGCGGGTGGGCCCTGAACTTTGGGGGGCTCTGGCCCTTCCCTCCATGGTGGTGGCACCCCTCAGGTGGCACCTACCTGCTGGCAGCCTGCCCAGGTGGTCTCAGGGGTGCTGCCACCGCAGAGGGAAGGACCAGGCCCCCTCACAGCTCAGGAGCTGCATGACCCAGTGGCAGCTTGCACAGGCAGACTCCGCTGGGGAAAAAAAGAAGAAAAAAGCGGCAAGGGACCTGATCTTTTTTTCTCTCTCTCCCAGAGCCTGCCCATGTCTCCTGCAGGCAGGGAGCAAGCTGCTGGTGGGATGAAAGGCCCCTGAGCTGCGGGGAAGCCCCTTGCTTCCCTCCACAGTGGCAGCACCCCCCAAGAGTGCCCAAGCAGGGTGCTATCTGTGTGGGTGCTGCCTGGGGGGCAATGCAGCCACAGAGGGAAGCACTGGGCTCTCCTGCGGCTCAGGTGATACGGCCATGGGAGATATGGGCAGGCTCCACTGAGGAGAAAAAAACCCCATCTTCTGGGGCCACCCGGGTGCAGTGCTAGTTGCATGGATGCTGCCCCAGCTTGGAGGAAGCACCTGCCAGATCTAATGGTGCATGGGGTGCTGGAAGCCCAGGTGTGCTGAGGGAAGCTTGGGCTTGATGGGCTTCCAGTGCCCCATGCACCATACCCACTGCCTTCCCGCTGCCTGGGACCACCCGGGAACAGGCTGACTTGCCCCTGGGGTACAGTGGAGAAGGCAGCAGGAGAGCAGCTGGGTGTATTGGCAGCGAGAGAAAGAGGAGGACAGTCAGAGAAGGTGGTGGGGATGGCGCACGGGGCACTGGAAGCCCAGCAAGCCCGAGCTTCCCCAAGCATGCCTGGGCTTCCAGCTCCACGTGCATGGTCTCCACCACCATCTCCAGATGTATGGGCCCTTGAACACATGATGAATAAGCACTTTAATTTGTTACATAGAAAACTAAAATACATCAGATGTGTTTTACTTTGCTACATAAAAAAGTCAGTTAAATTGAAATATGGTGCCACAGGTGTGTATACTGTTATGAAATTTATTTGCAATATGTCACTGAATGTGTAAACTGTTACACAATTAAATTGCTAAAAAGGGCAATTAAACCACTAAAAGGGGCCATTTTGTCACACGTACAGGGGCCCAAGCCTCCACCAGGGCTTCCACCCCTGTCATGAGAGTGGCTAGCTGCAGTCAGCTGGCCCTCCACTTCCCCCATATCAACCCTTGCACAGGAACAAGACGTGTCTGAGCAACAGGGTAACCTGCTTCAAGACTGTCACTGCTCTGTCTGGCTTGCGCCTTGACTTTGCTCTCTGTTTGATCTTCCAGCTTCCTGACTCAGAGCCCCCTGGACTTGCTCCCTGTTTGATCTTTCATCTTGACTCAGTGCAAGAAGCTGGAGTTTGTTCTCTGTTTGATCTCTTGGCTTCCTGACTTTATTCTTGGATTGACATGGCTTCCTGACATGGTTTGACCTTGGAATTCACTTACCCATCCCGACCCTATTTGGTGCCTTGATTCCCTGAGTGGCCCCTGATCTGGCTGCTCACATCCTGGTGTGACATGCCTGCAGGTAGCTGTGCACATAGTAACAGAAGGGAGGGCATGATTTGCAATGAATAATTTGATGCTCTAGCTGTTGAGTTTTTTTCCTGATCACAAAAGTTTGCCAGGGGATGGATACCAAAGCTCTGAGGTAAATAGGGAAGTGAGAGACTGGGAGGGAGCAGAAGCAGGAGAGGGCAACAGGGAAGGCCGCCTCATTCTTACTGAGAAAGTAGGGCAGTCAGCTAGTTACTTCAGGTGTCTGTACATGAACGCACGGGGCCTGGGAAACAAGAAGGAAGAACTGGAAGTCCTTGCACAGCCAAGGAACTATGACATGATTAGAGTAACAGACTTGGTGGGCTAGCTCACTGGACTCGAATACTGTCAGGGATGGATACCAACTGTTCAGGAAGGATGGGCACAGGAGAAGAGGAGGAGTTGCACTGTATGTAGAAGGGCTGTATGATTCCACAGAGCTCCAGTAGGAAACTAGAGATAGGTCTGCTGAAAGTCTCTGGGTTGAAGTTAGAGGGGAGACCAACAAAGGTGATGTTGTGGGACCCAGCAGCAGCCTGAGCAGGCAGGCTCCACTGAAGAAGAAAAAAAAAAAAGTGACGAGCCTGATATTTTTTCCCCTCCCTGAACCCTGCCTGCCTGAGCTGTGCTTCCCTCTGCAGCTGCAGTCCCCCCCCCGCAGGACTGCCTAGGGTGGGTGCTGCCAGGGGGGCCCCATGCAGCTCAAAGAGTGCTCGGCCTGCCAGCAGCTCCCCGCCCCGTCCTGCCGCTGAAGAGGCAGGTAAGGACTGGGCCCAGACCCTTGTGTACACCATGTGGGTTTATGTCAGTTTAATTGTCCCTACATTAAAGCAGTGTTTTTAAAAACCCACCATTTCAATGTAGGGAGAACTAAACCGAATAAAACCCCTGTGGCATGTACAAGCAGACAATATTTAGTCTGTAGAAAAAGAGACTGAGCAGGGATTTGATAGGAGCCTTCAACTCCCTGAAAGGGGAGGATGGAGCTAGACTGTTCTCAATGGTGACAGATGGCAGAATAAGGAGCAATGGTCTCAGGTTGTAGTGAGGGAAGTTTAAGTTGGATATTAGGAAAAACTTTCTCACTAGGGCTGCTTGTACACATCACGGGGGTTTACTTCAGTTTAATTCTCCCTAAATTTAAGTGGTGGTTTTTTAAAAACACTGCTTCAATTTAGAGCGGGTCAAAGGGGGGTGGGCCCCACTCCTACCCTGCCTCTCCAGGGGCGGGCGGGAGGGCGAGCTGCTAGCAGGCTGAGCGGTACCTGAGCTGCGGGGCAGGAGGGGATGGTGCTTCCCCCCAGGCGGCACCCACCTGCAGGCACCCAGGGCATTGCAGCCATGGAGGAAAGCACTGGGCCCCTGCACAGCTCAGGCAGGCAGGGAGGCTCTGGGGAGAAAAAAAAAAATCAGGCTTGTTGCTTTTTTTTCCCCCTTCAGTGGAGCCTGCCTGCACAGGCTGATGCCAGGCTGCCTGCATGGGCTGCCCTCCTGGCCCCTGAGCTGCGTGGGGCCCGGTGCTTCCTTCTGCGGCTGTAAGGTAGGAAACTCAAACGCCTCAGACATGTTAGATTTTGCTGCATCCCAAAGTCATTTAATGTGCAATACACTGCTGACAGCGTAAACAATCGCATCATTAAAGCAGTGCAAAAGGGCATTTAAGCTGCTTTAATGGCCAATTTTGTGACATGTACAAAGGAGGGTGGTAAAGCACTAGAACAGGTTATGTAGAGAGGTGGTGGGATCTCCATCCTTGGAGGTTTTTAAGGCCTGGCTTGACAAAGCCTTGGCTGAAATGATCTAACTGGTGATAGTCCTGCTTTGAGCAGGGGGTTGGACTAGATGACCTCCTGAGCTCCCTTCCAACCAACTTTTCTATGATTCTTTGATTCTATGAAAATACCAGGCAGCATATTGTGCTTCCTAGAGTGTCCTTTTTGTTTGATACTTGAAATGCTTTTGTGTTCTGACTTGCTTATGAATCCTGAAACTCAGCTGGTGAGTATTTGGGTACTGCTGACCTAGTATTGTATACTTGTGATTCCAGGTGATTCCATGTGTGATTCCATACTTCTACACACAAATGTACACCTACATACAAATTCATGGAAACCTGGGTTTCCATAAAAATTGGCTTTTACTTCTGAAATGTGAAAATTGGCTGTTCCACCATTTTTCCCTGATGAAATTTAATACAAGAAAACATAAAATTGTAAATATTTAAGCAGCAGCCTTACAGTTTCTGATTTACTGATGGTGCATTATGTTAAATGTTGCCAACTCACAAGATTTGATTATGATGCCTAATATTTGGTTTCTCTCTTAAGGTTTCATTCTTTAACCAGAAAGCCAATAAACCCCCAGCATCTCCTATTTCTAAAATCTCATGACTTCAAAGCCTTAAGCATGTTGTTTAAATGCTTAGCACTTGATGTTCTGTGGTAAACTCTACTGCTGCAAACAGTGACTTGAAACTATGTTAAAGGCAGTTGCAGAATATGGAACAGGCACTCTAAGATTTCTAGAAATTCGCAAACAAATACATTAATTGCTAACTCATCTAAGTGAGCAGAAATGGATGAATAATGCATCCAATACTTCAGGAATATTATTTGATTTTCTAAATGAACTCAATTCAGCCACGTTAATGTAGCTCTCATGTTTATTTTATGTCAACGCTGTCTGATTGCATTTTACTAGTGTAAATGCTCTTGGGATATCCAAGTTTGCATGCTTATTACTTAAAGAAGATGAATGTTAATCACTCTTTCTTGTCATTAGCATAGAAATTTGATTGCAATGGCTGAACTCCAGTCACGGAAAAGAAACCATGCTCCAAGATTCATGTAACCAGTTGCAATCATACATAGTTGCTGTTCAAATTCTAAATAACGATCTGTAGATTTGTTGATTACACTTGACAAAATAGAGATCTCTCCATGGAAATACTGTAAAAAGTGGCAAAATTAAATCGTAATCTTTTCAAAATATTCACTTATATCTGCTCAGAGCAAAGATACTAAAGTTATTTGATACACTATGTTTACATATTAAAGTAATAGTACTGTTGTATCCTACACATTAATGGAGTAAACATTACAGTGAAGTAGGAAAGAATCCTCCTCATTTTACAGAAGGGGAACTGAGCACAAAGTTACACAAGGAAAAAGAAAAATTGGGGATTTTCTTAAATCAGAGAAAACCAGAATCCCTGATGAAGACAAGAAGGTTATTAAATACTAGTCCACTAATGAGTGACTAGGTTCTTTCAACAGACCCTACTGTGTACAAGTACCCACTTTGGATCCTGATGTAATTTACACTGGTGTACAAAACTGATATAAGTTATACTGGTGCAAATATAGCTTATGGCCAGGTTGTAAAGATAAACAGTAGGCAAAATGAAACCTCTTTCAAGACTTTAGGTTAGAGTGTGTCAACAGCTGATAATTTGACCGTTGGTAAGTTTTCAACCTTTAAGTTTGTTAAGGTGTGACTTGACTCAGATCTCCTGATCCTACTTCTTCCAAGTTTTGTGATATATTACCTAGGAGCAAATCCTGAACTTATTTCCATCTCTACAAACAGTGTGGTCAGTATTCAATTTAAGCACTGGCTGCTTGCAGAATACTGGCACTGAGCGGGTTAAGGGAGCACTGTCCATGGAAGATAAATATCTGCCTTTATCTATGTCTTAGGGCACTGGATCTCAACCTTCCTAGACTTCAGGCACCCATCCATAACTTTTGTGAATTGAATGGCACCCTGTTTCAAACACCAGTGTATTTGTTACAATCTTAACCTCCTCACAAAGGTGCTAGGAGGTGGAGTGGGAATGGCTGGGAGGGGGAAGGAAGAGGAGGAGGAGCGTGGCTGGGCAGGGATGAGCTTACAATTACCTTTTTCAAGCCCTGTTACACACTTCAAAGAATCTCACAGCACCCAGGGTGCCCTGTAACCCTAGTTGAGAATCTGTTTTAGGACAGAGGTGTCAAACTTTAAGTGTCATGGGGATGGTCCATAGGCCAGTTTGGGCTCCAAAACCTTTCCCTCATCCCTGATTCCAGGTTCAGCACCCACAGAGTCTACTCTGGGATCCATGCTACATGCGGTGCCCACCCCAGCTGGTCTGAGATCTGCACCATACACAAAGCTCCAGCTCCCCACGCTGGTCCGGGACCTGCACCACACACGGTGCTCACTCCAACCAGTACACAACCTGTGCTGCACAGGACTGTGCTGCATTTAGCACCCACTCCAGCCAGTCTGGGACCCATGCTGCATGCAGTGCCCAGATGCAGCGTGGGTCATGGACCATCTGGAGCTGGCACTTGATGTGGCGCAGTCCCAGAGCCATGGAGTGGGTAAGGGAGAGCGCTAAGTGTGATGTGGATCCTGGACCCTCCAGAATGGTCAATTCATGAAATACAGATCCCTGAGCAGGTGCTGTGTGCAGTATGTGTCCTTGGTCCTGCCTGTGGGATGCACTCCACATG
Source organism: Alligator sinensis (assembly GCF_000455745.1). Lineage (NCBI taxonomy): Eukaryota > Metazoa > Chordata > Crocodylia > Alligatoridae > Alligator > Alligator sinensis. The sequence goes on along the minus strand of NW_005842993.1, from coordinate 268,424 downwards.
GGTCAACTCAGACTGTCCAGGCGCAGCACCAGGGGCCCGGTGATGGGACTCTGTGGGCCTTAGGGGACTGGATGTATCATTAAACTTATTACTTAGTAAGTTGGGCTGCGTAATAAACACAGTAAAAATGTATTAATAAAATATTTAGACACTTGTTTTTAAAGTACTGAAAACCTAAAGTTAGGATCCTAGAACTGCATTTTGGTGTCTAGTGGCTTACTTTGGAAAAGCTCTAAACTCTCATGTACTGCAATTAATTTCTGCTCTTACGTCAACAGAGGTCATGTATTTTTGTATGGGATATATATGTGTTATATAGGGAGGCACAGATCCTATGACAATTTGATCATGGACCTCTCAACACTTCTTCTGCCCTGTAATTCATTTCCCTAGGATGTATACTAACACTTAGAATTTTTCAGCAATTTCAGACAGTCACCATGGTTAAAAAAGCCACTTGCCACAGAGTTTCCATTTCCTCCCAAAAAAACTACATACTCCTTGAAGCAGAAGACCAACAGAATAAAAGACTAATGGGTACTGAGACAATGGCTATTCTGCTCTAAATAAATCATTTTGAAGCACAGTATCTGATGACATGATGATAGGAAGTTCCTTGGTCAAGGGTCCTCAGGATTTTACCTTTAATGGTACTTTTGCCTTTTTCCATTTCCATTTCTCTTTTGGTCTTCAGCAAATATGGGAAATCCCAAACTTTTGTTTCCTTTGTTTTGGAAAACATTGTGGTTAGCATTGAAAGGTGATGTGTTTTCAGCCTCAATAGGCTGCGTCCAGACGAGTGCAGCCATGTGGTATGTAGCACTGCAGGCAGGTCTGTGGTGCTACATACTGAACATGCAGGTGTTCTCTGTGATGCAAGGTAGCAGCACCAGGGAGGGGGGAGACTCTGGGGTCAAACCTCCCCCCCCCGAAAAAAAAAATAGGGTGGCGCATGCAGGGACAGTGTGCGCTACTCAAAACCAGAGCCTGGCTGGTTGGAGCCACGCTCCAGCTGCCAGCCAGGCTCCAAGTGGCAGGATCACTGCTGCTGCAGCCCCAGGATGACCCCAGGACCCCAATTAAGACTGCTGGGGCCAGCCTCCCCTATCTCACCTGGGGTAACCTGCTGTGCGCCAGAGTGTGCGTGGCATAGGCATTTCCCAGGGACAAGTAGCAGTGGCACAAGATGTTCTGCTGCTAATTGTTCCCTGGGAACCAAATGTCTATGCTTGAGTGGACACAGCCATGAAGTTAAAATTAATGGCCAATTTCACACACACCATCACTTAGTAAATTGGGCCGCTCCTCGGGAAACAACAGAGTAACTTTAAAAATGTGCCAATATCTAACTTACCAGAGTAATCTAAAGGCTGCCCACATTGTGCCAATGAGAAATTTTCAACAAAGGACAGAATGAAGCTTGTCAGAATGTAATGTGGTGTTTTGAAGACTGGCTGACTGCTTTTGATTTCCTTGGGGGTGGGAAGTAAAGGTGTTCTCTGGCTTTATTTTGAGTTTTCTGGCTTCAGTGGGCTAGGATACAGCATATTTGCTGTTAGCAACTTTATCTGTTAGAAGTAAAGTATGCACAAGACTTAACACATACATACAGTAACTGCACTATTAGAAAATAATACTTGGAATAAAACATCTTTTTATGTTTTTGTTTTTAATATGAAGCTTATCCTTTTTTTTAAAGGTCTTTGGTTTTGTACTGGCCATTCATTCTGTCATCCATGGCAATATTTGACTCATACTAGCAATGTGCCAATGACTCTGTATGAAAGCTGATAATGGATGAAGTAGTAGAAACAGCAAAGCTAAATATATAACTTTCAAAAGCAGTTGGCCTCAAGGAGATGTGAAGTGAAATTTCTCAAATTTTTCCACGGCCTAATGGTTTTCCATGTTCCCTAATGGCTGTACAATGTTATCAAAGTTTTGTTTGTTCTAATGTGTTTCCTATTGCTTCATGTTCAAAGTCCAGTTCCTCAAAGGCACACAGGCCTGATCCAAAATCTACATATTAAGAGGGGCCCAGTGACATCAGCAAGCTTTATATAAGGCCCAAGAATCCTTTCTTGTTCAAAGTCAGATATAAGAAGTATGGTACAGCCTCATAATGAATTACTGTGAGACTGGGAGAAAAGGTCTCTAAGACCAGGTACAGACATCATATTTTTACCAGTGAAGTGACCAGAAACTGGTCTATACCCGTAACAGAACAGAAGTTTGGCATACAAAACTGGTCTATACCCATAACAGAACAGAATTTTGGCACACAGACTAGTTTAAAAACAGTGAAACCTGGTCTAAGATTTGAGCTGTCATCCCCCTACCACCAAAGGGCAAATATGTGTTCTGTTTCCTACTGATCTGAACTAATCCACGTATAGAAAACTGCATAACTTAAATTGATTCCACCTCAGACTTTTTGAATGTCTGTGTGTAGCCTAAAAGAGGATGTTTACTAAATTAGGGATAGTTAATTTCCCACATCATAACAGTGAAAAAAATCAGTTTTCGTTGTTGGGATTGTTAAAGGCAGGGGGTTGATATAAACAGAGTTTGTTATAATAACGTTCTATTGTACTCCTGCATCTACTGGTTTAAACTAAATACAAGGTATGCTTACAGGTGCTTAATGGGGAAATTACCGTGGAAGACAGTAAAAGCAAAACATTGTGAGATTTGCCAGTAGCAGCTCTCCACAAAACTACCGGACCCATAAAAAAAATCTTTGTTAGTAATTAGTCAGTTTTCTTTTCATAAACTAACATAATTAACTTTTTGCATGTAATCTAGACTACAAGAAAATAAAGGAGGAGCAGTTGCTCTAAATGTCTAGAATAGCATTTAGACTGTTCTCAGAATTGTAAACATGCAGTAATGCCATATGATTTACATTTTTAATGAAAATGTATTTTGTAATTATCTAAATTTCTCTCATAAAGAGAAAATATTGTTCTCTCAATTGTCTTGGAACAGGCTAGACTTGATTGCTTGGAGTGAAAATGACCTGAAAATTGTTATCTAACTGAGAGCTATTAAGTTCCTTAATTTGCTCTTTTCTTAAATGGTGCATATCTGTTTTGTGTAGAATTGAAATCAGATACCAAAAACTCCCTAGAGGTGTTAGCATCTGGACCCTGATGGTAGAGGAGCTAGTGCAGAACACCCAAATTGCCTTAAATATATTTTTTTTTCTTCCAAGTTTCAGAAGACTGAATGATTTCCTGTAACATTCCATCTTAGTCTTCTCTTTCTAAGTGATTTGTTTAGGTGCTTGTATAAGATTTCAGTCAGCTTTGAAAATTAAAACACTTCTTGACAGTTTCCTAGTATTTTCCAAATCTTGTTAGGTTGGAAATGCTATACAGATAGTGAAGACATACTGTGAGTTTTCAGTCTCCAATACCAGCTGTAGCTAGGAAGTAACTAGTTAAGCAATCCACGGAAGGGTCAGGTTTTTCAAAAGTGCGGCATGTTTGCTTAGCTCTGCTTTCACAGCAGTCAGTGTAACTCCCAGTGACTTGAAAGGGAGTGGAATTAGTGTGGATCACTTGGTGAAGCTTGAAAAATGTCAAAAGTTTTAGTTGTTTTTAGTCCCTAAGTATACAGGAACTTCTTGGTAAACTATTTGTTCAGGTCACATCCTATCAGTGAAAAGCGTTGTGTGATAACTTTAAATTTTGGTTCAGATTTCAATCGCTTTTCTAAATTCTGATGTGGTTAAGTCCATAAGGCTAGTTTCATGCTATTTGTGGTTTATAGGGAACATCCTAAGGGCTCTCAAGCATACTTCTCTTAGAAATCCTAAGCTCCTAAGACTTTTGAGTCAGGAAAAAAATTAGACTTATCTAAATTTCTGAACTAAATCTACGTTGAACTTTTCAAAACTTGCTTCTTTGCTCTGTAATATTTTAGATCGGGGGTTGCCAACCCCTGAAATGCTTGCCATTTTGCTCGGCATGCCACAGGTGGTCTGGGCTCTGAGCAGCAGCAGCTGGCACTGAGCAGACTGCAAACAGCTGCACTGGGGTCTGGAGCCCCAGCACTGGATCCTTGGGGGCGGAGGCCACAGGTGCACCTTGGGGCACAGGGCAGAGAAGTCGCTTGGGGTAGCGCAACCTCAGCCCCTTTGCAATCATTTGCCCAGATGTGTGCATGCGCCTGCCTCCAGCAACAAGGATCAGGCCCCTCACTGCTCCCGCAGTGCCTGCCTCTGGTATGCCAAGTAGAGGCATAGGTCCAGGTTGGGGTGTTTTTGGCTCCCCAACCAAAAACGTTGCCAACCCCTGTATTAGATCAAGGCTGTCCAACTCATGGTCCACAGGCTACATAAGGCCCACCAGTGGCTAATCTGTAGTGCCTGGGGCTCCCACCCAGCCATTGCTTCCTCTCTTGTCCTGGCTGCAGTAGCAGCCAGGGGCTCTCAGCTTCCCTTCTTGCTTCTGCTTTTTGCACTTGTCCCAGAGTGTGGTGTGGCACACAGGAACCCACACCTGGTGAGCTGTGGGGGCACAGTAGAGCAGTTGTGGGGTGTCTGCTCGTGTGCCTTGAGCAGTGGTGGTGGGAGCTGCTCATGCATGCCAAGAAGTTGGGAGTGGTATGAGGGTGGAGAGGGGTCTACCCAGGATATCCTTTTGGGTCACACTTGTGGTTCATGCAGCATAGCATCTGCCATGGTGCAGCCCACATGGGGTGCAGCCTCTGGCCACTGAGAAGTTGGGCAGCCCCATTTTAAATGCTAGTTTCCTTTCTGTCTTAGGTTTGTGTTCTGTCTTTCTTTTCTGTTCAACTAGGTTCAGTCCATTCCTACTGAGGGTCAGCAACCCTCTCTCTCAAGTTCTTTTCCCTCCCAGACTTAGTTCTTCTGACCCAACTCTGAACTACCTCTCTCTGAAGTGGAAAAGAATCTATTGCTGTGGTGGCCAAGAGTCCTCAAGCCGGCTCAACTCCTTCCTATCTGGCCAGACATCAGGCTGCTTCTTCCTCACTGACTTTTGCCTCTTCTGCACTGGGGAGAGGTTGTGCTGGGTGGAAGGGAGGGCAGTGTAGGGACAGGCCAAGGAAGAGTGGGAAGAGAGCTCAATTGACTTTAGGGAATATAACTGCAGCCTGGTCAGAGACAGAGGTGACCTTGCTGGCTTGATGCAACTTTATGATTCTATTAATTAAACTGCTGTGGGAATCCTGGGGGTTGGGGAAAGAATGGAGAAATATCAGGAGGCTGCTCAAAGCAGTAGCCTCAACCACACTCTCCATCCTATGTTTAAACAAGCCAAAACTTGGGGATTTCACTTATCTACAGTAGGTCTACACTGATACCTATGGACTCATAAGTCAGCTTGCAGTTACTTATCTAACCTGAACCCAGAATTGCCTGTGACATGGATCTTGAACAAAACCAATTTTACTCTAACTGCACATATCTACTGGAGTGCATAATGTGTCTACAGAGACACCGGAGAAATATTTACTGAGTTCATTACAGAGTTAATGAGCCGAACTTTGGATAGATGAAATGTCAAAAGTCCAAGTTTGCTAAGGGAGCCAGAGCTATGCAGAAGAAATTTATTTCATTAAATAATTTATTTTGAACACTAATCAGCAGCTTTCCTACATCTCTGCTGGAGATGCCTCACTATAGCTGCTGTAAGACAAGAATCTTCAAAGCATTCCATCAGTTACTTGGGTAAAATTCTTATCAGATTGGTTTACAGTGATGAGGCTTGACATTTTGATAGCTTTCTGTTATCTGCCTGCACTTTTGCCTTTACCATAAATACTCAAAGCAGCTATGCTGCTGGTCCAACAGCTATAGGCTCAGGCTATATGGAGAGTGGCTGGGTAGTGACATCAAGGAGGCTCTCTGGTCCTGGCAGATAAGTGTTATGCAGGGGTGAAGACTCTTGCCACTGAATTATGGGTTTTATTTCTTTGCTCATCATGCCATTTGGCAGCACTTTGTGGGGGGAGGCTAGAGGTTTAACACCTTAGCTGGGCAATACCTTTCCCCATAGCTGCCAGGACCCTAGATGGATTCTGGCTGTACCCTGAACTCCCTTCCCTTTTTGTAGAGCTGGTGCCCCACACTGTCAGGACCTGAGAGCTCCCTACCTTCACCCTGTGGGTCCTGGACATCCCACCCAGAGCCTCAGGTGCGACTCTGGGTGTCCCACCCTGCCAACTTTGTCCAGGGTGACAAAGGAACTCACTATGTCTCTGCCTGGTTTTGTAGTAAATCAGGGTAAAGATCCTGGATTGCAATGCCATATCTCAGTTGTGAGAGGAAATTTGCAAATGGCCTGCCTACAGGGAGATGGTAGCTAGTGGTTCAGTACCTTCCTGATGAAGAAGGCAGAATGAACATCACAAGTAGGCAGAGATGTGAAAGCCAAGAAAGCGTAAGCTCTGAGAGAGGAAAATGAGATCTAATGTCAAAATTAGCTGAGAACAAGGAGGATGGGGATTTAGTAGAGGACCTGGCTTTTGTCTAGTTAAAGTTTCAACCAATGTTTCAGTCCACTATTGTGATCACCAAATCTAAACTCCCGTCTGAACAGGAGGTGTTGATGTTTTGTTCAGATTGCTTCCAAAATGTCTGACAAAGAATGCTGAACCTCTTCTGAGCAACACTTCACTCAAAAAGATAGCATACACACACTATACCATGCATATGACTTGATAGTGGACTGTAACTTGGGTCCACGTAACTAGTCTGACTTCCTGTTGACTTCTTCCACACACTGCATGCGTTTGGCTGACTGGGCTTGGTTTATGCAACCCAGGTATCATGAAGGGTTGTCATATGGCATGTGAAATCTGTCTTGCACACTTGCTATAACTGAGACCTTTACTTTCAAGGCTCTGTCACTTCCAGATGGAGGAAACACAGGATGAATTCAGTAAGATCTAAGGGCCTTGATATATGTTGTACTTTGAGCTGCTCAAATGTTGATTGTGTTAGTGCTAGCTTGATTTTTGAGGAGTCACACCTTAAGGTTAAAAACCTTCTCTGACTGTCCTTGACTTGTATAGATGTGACTTGCCACTAGAGTGCTGGTATGCAGGAACTACAGCTGTGAGTTACCACTACAAGATGGTGGGGTGTGAGAGAGAGGGGTTGGGGGAGGGTGGGAACATGAAACCTGGAGATGGAGATTTAATGGGATGTAGGTGGGTAATTAAATGGGAGGTGAAAAGGAAATGGGGGGTGAGAGAGGGGTTGTGAATTGAAGGAAGTCAGCTACTGAAGGATTAAAAAAAAGTAAAAAAATATACATTTAAAAGAAATAAAGAGGAAGTATATTAAGAAGGTCTCATGTTTTAATAAACTGGGATTTGGGATTGGGGTGTGGGGGAGGGGATGCTAGTTGTGCTTTCTGAGGTGGCTGGGAGGTGGGAGTGATGAGGGAAGGCACTTTGGGAGGAGATACTGCCCCTGCCCCAGGAAGGAAGTCCCAGCTCATGGGGACCCAATCTGGCCCCCTACTTTGTTTCCTGTGTCCACCCCTCTGCCCCCCGCCCTTAGACCCCACTCCTGGACCCATCTGGACTCTGTGACCTGGCTAGCTGGCATGTGCTCTGCAGGCTAGTTGCACAGGGTTGCTGTACCCATGGGGGTGGGAAGGTCAGACCCCCAGGGGCAGGGAAGGGAGTTGGCTTGGTGTCAGAATGCCCCCATGGCATTAGAATTCAGAGGATGGAAAATTTGTCCACGTAGAACAGGAGAATGGGGTGTTGGGATGCTGGAGGACTGCAATTTGGGTGACTCATCTGTTGAGAATGGCCACACTGTAATGGACCACGAGCTAGGTAACACAGATCAGAGATAAACCTGCCCTAGTGTGGCATAACTTTAAGCTGCCTACAGTGTGCTTAAAACTAGTTTCAGGAGTTAATGTGGGGACAATCTAGGGGCTAAGAACTCTGGGAGCTACCTAAAATTAATGTGTAACAAGGCCCAATGAATACTTGGTAGAAGTAATTATTTCCACTGTACCATAAAAGTGAATGAGGTAACTGTAGCTTACAGGTCTTTGCCCTGAGGCTTTTTGCAAGCTAAATTACATTTATCAGGCTCCCTGCCCCTGATTCTAATTCAGGTGGGGCTGAGATTTTATGTTGGAACATGCTGGCACTATTATAGTACCCTGAAATCTGATCTACCATGTCCCAGAGAGGTGTGCACTGGGGGGATGTAATGATTATATTTGTGAGGTATCAAAGTAAACAGCCAACTGTGTTTCCATAACATGGTAAATTAAAATTAAAAAAACCCAACACTTTGCTATTGCGACTGTGATTTTATTTTCTAACCTAGAAGCTGTGTCTGTGAAACATGCAGTCTAATGTGGTAGATGTAGCCAAATGGAAACAATAGCTGCAAGGAGTCAAAACTACTCTGGTGGTGTCAGTCTAGACAGTTGCCTTGGACAGTTTTTCCCTTTTTCTTCTTGCTAATTTGCAGAAGGCCTTTTCGTGTACAAGGTCTCTCTCACTAGCCTAACTAGCTAAGGTGTACCTGTGGTTACCTTTGCAAGAAGACATGAGGGTGATGTTCCTGAGGACTGATGTTATCCATAAACGTTTCAGGTACTCAGCATGCAGCTTTCTTGCACCTTCTCATGAATTCTTTAGTTTACAGGTGTCCAACAATGACTTATCTGTCTGCATGTAAGAGGTCCCCAGATCAGAAATTTCAGCTCTTGCATTCCTGTCTGCATTCTTATCTCTATGCATTTACAAATTAATATAATGAGGAGCATGTCATTTTGAAAATTTATCCCCAGCTCTTACTGAAAGTCAGTTGCACTTAAGTGTTTTTGAAAACTGCAGCCCAAATGAGCCTTGGATGGCATGAGCATCTGCACTAAAAGAATGACTGACACTAATAACTTTGCTTTTGCATGATAATTGATCACATTCAGGAAACCTCTTTGCTAAGCTGCCCTGTATTGGCAAAATAGGTGAACTGAATTGCCACAGAGTTTATAATTTATGTGGTGAGTAAGAGTTGTCATTCCCTCTCCTCCCCCATACATTCTTAGACCTTGGACCAACATCATTCATTTAAAAAATTATTAAAACCTCAAAGGTTCTCTAATTAAAATAGACACTTGGCCATTGCAGAACTGGGGATGAGAGAGGGGGAAAGCTGTTTCAAGGAATTGGCTATTGCTCCTGAATGCTTTGTCAGCCTCGGCTCCAGAACGGGTAACAAAAATAGTAGACTATGCATTCCTATAGTTTGCAACAGAAGGCAAGTCTACCCATTGGGACTATTTGCCATCTGAGAATGTCCGGAATACATCAATAGCCTTGCAGCACACCTATTGTCTGCAACATACCTATTGCCTGCAGCACACCACTTACACATGGGTCAGCATCAGAAAGGTAGATTTAATATCTGCTTGTGGCAGGGCACTGTTGGTGGCTGCCACTTTAAGGGCTGAGCCAAGCAGCCAGCAGATGTTTGATTGTGGTGGCCATTTTAGACCTCTGGCTACCTATATAAAGAGAACAGTTCACTGCTGGCAGGCCAGGCAGTAACATTGCCTGGCTGCAAGGCTGCATGCAACATCCTGGAGGTAAGGGTCGGAGATCTAGGGGATGGTTTGGAGGCTCCTGGTCCTAGGCATGACCTAAAACTGCACCCTGCTGGGAGTGGGTGGCCTGGTGGGGCTCCCAGTGGTGCGGGAGCCTCCAGGAAATGCCAGGCCAGTTACCACCCTGGTGAAAGGTGGGTTGGGGTGTCTTAATAACCCCAGCTCCCACAACCAGGTGGGTTATCCCAGAGAAGGGTCAAGAAGGTGGACCCAAGTTAGAAAAGGGGCTAGAGGCTCAGAGACCTGACTTGAAATCCCTTGACCGGTCAATGCTGGGGTCAGGACTGGAAGGGTCAAAAGGGCCAGGGGCCCACTGCAAGGGATGCCCAGAGCTGGCCTGGGGCCTGGGGTTTCCGACTGGCCTTGGAGGTAACGCCAGGGCCTGTGTGGCCAAAGGTCCCGGGGGGAACCACACCCAAATGGGGGAACAGTTCAGGGAGCTGGCAGCCCAGAATGAGGGTGGAGTAGGGCACCTGAGTGGAGGGATCTTGTAGGGGTCTGGACTGGAGGATTCTGGGGCCCAGTGTGGGGCCGGTGAGGTTAATAGCCGTGGATGCCATCTGTGAGGCTTGGGATGCAATGTAGGGGAGGAACAGAGCTGCAGATAGTGTCCCTTGGCATTGGGGTAAGAAATGGGCAGCCTCCTGCCTAATTAACATGCTAATTAGATATCATCGAGGAGGCAGGTGGTTGGCCCAGAAACAGGTGGGCGGGCCACTGGTAGATCGGCCCCGAGAAGGCCCCCTGTTACACTGCTCATACCAGCATTTTACATTGGTGAGAATTCTCCATGTATTAATAATTAGGAAGAACCTGTATGGGGCCAGAATCTGTCCTCTTCTGACCTTTCTATTGATGCAAAGGTTCTAGATTGGGTTTTGGGGAGGAAATGTGGTCCATTGGCTTTACACTAAAGGAAATGACTAACATAACCAGGAGCTGCTTTGGGTTATCGTGATGTCAGAAGAACAGCTCCTGTTTTGGGTATAGGCCCTTGGAAAAGTATTGCCATATCCCTTTAACAGAAGGCTTCCACTAAATTTAAAAAAATGACAACAAATATTTGCTCCTGGATCAATTCTGTTTAAAGTGCAGTGTGTGAAGCCAAGCTCTGACACAGGAAGGTCAGGTACAGTATCCAGGCTCTATTATATAAGGCCAGAAGAATATATGCTGGAAACCTGACAAGAAGGCTTTACAGCTTAGAAGGGGAAAGATAAGGATGATCTTTAGAGAACAGACCATGGAGACCTTACTAATTTTTGCTTTTGTAATGAGTATTTTCTCTTGTTCAGGTAAGTTTTTCAAAACTGAAAGCATATCCACTTTCACTGGAAAGCTGGCTACGTGATGTGTACTTGTTTTTAATGGGACTCTGATATACCTGACTCAGGGCTACCAATGTATGACTACGAACCATCCATCGCAGAAAATGCTCTGAATGCCTCCATTGCAAGACTGAATTCTAGATTGCAAGGGCGCAATCTCTTTGGTGTCATCAGGAGCTATGTTAGAAGGGTAAGTGTGGAGTTGGCCAAAATATATTTCAGTGAAATGAGCTTAATGGACAACACATTTTCAACCAGAAAAATCTTTCTTTTGATTGAAGTTTTCTGGTTTTCATCAAAACTTCTGATTTTTGGAATGTTACTTGAATGCAATTTTTTTGAAAAACCAAAACTTTGTCAGACTTGTAATAAGAAGAAACTTAAAAGTGGGTGGGGTTCAAGTTTCCTTGAAAAATAATTGGCATTTTCAACCATCACCAGGTAATTGCTTTCTATTTCTGGCTCATTTGAATGTTTTTAGTCCAATCTATAATGTTTGCTTGATGCACTTACCCACCTCCTCCATATCTCCCATCTACAAAGATTAAGTATATTCAGTTTGTGTGCAGTATCAGGGCAGTGATTCCACAGTTCATGTATAGATGTTATGCTCAGTTTAAATCTGCCTTCAGTGCTGTATAGTTTCCTCAGATAATCCATTCTTGTCCTAGCCTAGATTTTCTTGCATGGATTGTTTTTTACATGGAAAAAATGACC
>NW_005842993.1:243201-256734 GCF_000455745.1 Alligator sinensis | reverse complement strand
TCCCTACCCCCAGTGTTCAGAGAAGGTGATGACCTTGTTAACAAATTTAAAATGCTTGTGTACTTGGTCAACCCCAAAATTATTTTGTCTCTAAATATTGAACTTGGTACATATCTATACCTGCATGTGGAGCAGTGTCAAGGCTGTGGTTGAATAAATCTCGTATGGCAATCTAGTATTGCTAACCAGAAGGTACTGAAGGCTAATGGGAAGTACTTCAAAGTGTTCCTGCAGCTGAAGTGTCTACTAGACTGGGAAGAAAAGGAGACAAGACTTTAATAAATATCACAGCAAATATATACAAGCTCCCTGAAGAGGGATATTTCCTTCTAGGAGATGCTACTTAACACCTATACTGGCAACAATAACATCATTTTATCTTACTGGATGCTTAAGTTGTTGTCAGTGCCTAAAGGCTACAGTCAGTTTTGGGACCAGTTGCAGTAGGCACTCACTCAACACTGCATAATTCTTTTTTTTTTTAATCTGGTCATGTTGGAAGTTAATTGTTGCACAGTATGCATTTCATTCATGAACTAAAACAATGAGATGACAGATATTTAAATATCGCTGGCATGAATCAATTATCAGAGAGAGGTAGCTAGCTGTGATAATCTGAAGTCGGTCAGAAGAAAGGGTAGATGCACACTTTTATAGACTTACTAAATAAGATTTGAGAGAGTGCATGAGTGCACAAGCTTTTGTTAACCCAAGTTCATGTCATCAAATGCTGTGAAAAGCTTATGAATCAATTATCAATTATGGCATGAACAGTAAGTTGCAGCTGTGGAAGCTGTTTGGAAGAGGAAAGCCATGGAAGATTTATTTCAAAGTCAGTTGTTTGCAGTTAAAAAAAAAAACCGAATGTCTTTGATTTATTCTGGTGTGACAATTTTCCTATACATAAGGTTACTCAGTATGCATTTACTATTACTTACTATTAATCCTTGTTCTTTGTTCTTGATACTCTCCCAAGACAATGCCCACTCAGCTTGGGATGACCTATTGGAAATGTTAACATCAAACAAGATGTCGACAATTCAACAAACAAAATGGGCCTTCGTTGCACCCAGGTTCCCATTAAGGAGAATGGAATGCCTCAATGTTCACCCTGTACTTGAATGTATTGGTCAGATGTTCCTTTTTATAGCAAAGCATTTGAACAAGCAGAGTTCATGCCTTGGCTGTGTTGTCCCAGCTTGGAGCGATAGGAGTGTTCCACATGTAAAATTCAATGACCAGGGCAGGGAAGGAACAATTTTACTAAGCAATTTGCTCTCTCAAGCAATTTGAGGGAGTCTCTAGAGAGCTGGAGTTCCATGATATGCACTTCGTAGGCCAGAACGTTATCTGAGGCTTCTATAAATGGGAGCTGTTTGGTTGGAAGACAATGCCATTCACAAAAACAAGACTTGGTGGTGAGGGTTTACAAAATGGAGACACAAAAATATCTTGACTCCAAGTCAGTGATATTCTGCTCCAAATGGGATACTGACCTAAGAAGGTCTTGATTTTTGCTACAACTTGGCAAAAAAGCAACTGTGTGTTGGTCAGTTATTCTGAATGCTATTGGCTGCTCCTTTGTATGCAGGTTGACCTGCTTGATGACAACAGCTACAACATAATGCTGGATTTCAATATTCAAGAAATCACATGCTCTAAAGATTCAGAGAGAGACCCATCTACCTGTGACTTCAAAACAGGGCCCTATGCGGTGAGTGCAAGTTTTGTGTCTTTTTAATCAACATTAGTGACAATGATTGACAGTGACATATGCCTAAGCAAATGCTTAACCTGAAGCATTAACCAAATGGTGTTTGAGCACCAGCAACACTGCAAATTTGTATTTTAGTTAACTGGGAGGAGGTGAGGAACTGAGGTTTGATCTGAGAGCTGGTGGACTTTGCTTGACTTTGGGTTTAGACTGTATGTGTTTGGAGACAGGCTGGCAGTGTAAGTTTCGCAACAAATACTCGAAAGTAATTACCAACATACTGAAGGGCTGAAAAACTCCTATTTGACTTTTCTTCACCACATCTAACTCAGATGGATGAGAGAAATGTGCCACTCAAAAAACCCCATCAATATTCAACAATCAAAATTGGATAATTTGGACGGAATGGGGAAAATGCTCATAGACATGGTTCTGGGTCAGATCCACCTTCTGAGATATCTGTAAGCCTCAACACATAACAGGCAGTAATTCTTCAGGGTTACATCAAAGTGATGACAAGATAATCAAGTAATTTGCTTAGTGCATTATCATAATCTCTACTCAGAGAAATGTATTCAGCAGCCTTCTTTCCCATCTCAGTGCTAGGAGCTCCAAGCCAGTTCATGTGCAAGGTAAAGGGGAAAAAAGAGATGATTGGACCAAGCAAACATTATTTTGTATCTCCTCTCTGTCAACATAGCTGCCATGCTGAAAGATGCTTTTTTAGGGAAAAAAAAATCCATGGCAGAAGAATCTCTCTTACTTTTTGCTCTCAGTGAAGAAGTTAATCATAGATTATAAAGCCAGATGTGGTCACTGCGATCTAGTCTCACTTCCCATATGACAGTTAATTGACCTTCCCCGAGTTACACTCTAAGTCAATCAAACTTTATTTTGTAGAATGCATTTAATCTTGATTTAAAAATTCCCAGTGATGAACAATCTTCTACAGTTATTAGCAAGCTGTCCAGAGAGTTAATTCCCCTCATTCTTAAAAATTTGCACCTTATTTCTAATTTGAATTTGTCTAACTTCAACCTCCAGGCAGTGGATTTTGATTTATAACTTTGTCAGCTAGACAGAAATAACCATCCCAAGATTGTTTCAGTCATTGCTACCCAGGAAAGTGTCCTATGTCCTACTGTGCTATAAGATGACCGTAACTGTGGAAAACAATGGCTTGGAGGATAATTACATTTTATTAAACACCAGTGTTTATTTGATATTGTTCAACCAGCACTGGTCTAGGACAAAAAGCAACTGTAGCTTAAGGTTACTTTCTTCTACATACTTTCTCATCCTGAGCTATGCTGCATGCTAGCCTATTTCTTAGAATAAAATAGAATGGAAACTACTTCATGTCCCATTAATCCTGCTCATTCTGCTCTAGCAGCAAAAGAGAAGTACAATAACAGATACTTCACCAGATTTTCAACAGTCCAGATCCATCAAGCTTATCACTGCTACTGGGCCCATCCACAGCACCCAGAGGGCAGCTGAGAAGCTCACTCAGTATTTTGACTTTTTCCCTACCATTTGACCTTCTTTCATATTCACTTTATCAACTTGATTTCTGTGACATAAAAGTGCAACCAAGGTGTTACTTCATGAATTATCACCCATGGAATCCTGAACTGTAGACATTGGGTGAATCTGATTTTGTTTCTTTGCTACTTGTTGGCCAGCTTGGCAGCTCCAGCTGAATGGCTAATGCCAAGTAAGCCCCAAAGGCCCATCCAAGAGCTAGTCCTTGAGTTACAGGTTTGACTGTGGTGGCTCTTGAATCAGGGGTAAACCTGACATCAACTGTAAGTACAGCTCCTTTGAAGACAAGCCCCCTGTGCTTATTTATTTTTTTCAAGAATATCTGTTAGCAGGGTGTGCTGAAGAGATTCCATCACAGAGCCACTCCAAAACCAAGACTCACATTTATATTATTATTGTGGCACCACATCCGCGGTGTCTGCCACTTTAACGGCCATTGAGCAGCCAACAGGTCATCTGGCAGGTGCCGGGTAGGCCTAATGAGGTGGTCACCTGGCTGCAGGATGGCCCTGGGATTGGAGGATGGGGCTGAGCAGCTTCCATTTTAGACCCAGGCCCTCAGAGCTGTAACAGAAGTCTGCTGCAAGCAGTCAAAGAACAACACCTGGCTGAGCTGCTGCTCAGAACACCCTGGAGGTAATGGCAGGAGCTATGGGGATGGCAGGAGGCTCCTGGTCCTGGGTATGACTGAAAACTGCACTTTGCTGGTGAAGGATGACCTGGTGGGACTGCCCGTGTTGGGGCAGTTCCCCAGAAATGCCAGGCCAGTTGCCTCCCCAGTGAAAGGCAGGTAGGGGTGTGTAATAACACCAGCCCCCACACCCTGGTGGGTTATCCAGGGTAGGGGCCAGGCATGTCTCTGGACACCTGAGCCCCATGGGGTACCAGATCTTGGTAGAAAGTGGGGGCTAGGCACATCTCTGGACACCTGAGTCCCATGAAGTACCAGACCCCAGTAGAAAGTTGGGACAGGCACACCTCCAGATACCTGAGCCCATAGGAGGTAAAGACCCTGGTGGCCTCAATGAGGGGAGGGGGGGGGCAGGAAGCATAGTGATTCAAGTAGAGAATGGCCTGTATACAGTAGGGTGCATGTGGAATACCTGAAGTGCTGTGCATGTTTGGTGTAGAGTAGGGTCTGATAAGGAGGACCTGAAGAGCTGTACTGGGGGTGTGCTGAGTAGGAGGCAAGAGTGCGACCTGAAGTGCAGCACATGGGCTAGTCCCCATGAGAAACTGCCTTAAGGGTGAATCCTCAAAGAGGGGGCAGCCAGGCCCAGGTAAGTCTACAGAAGCCTGAGGTTGCAATTGGACCAGAGGCCATGTTTGTAATAGAATTCAGACCTGCCAGGGTGAGCACACAATGACCATATGCTCTAGTGTGGAGTGAGAGTCCCAGTGAGACTCTGGAGCACCAGTCATGGTGTGAGGCACTGTAATGATTTGGATGACAACTGCAAGGCATGGGACATAAGGGAAGGTTGGAGTCATGTGTATCACCCTAGGCATCAGGCATTAAAATGGGCAGCCTCCCACCATTTACATCAATCTTTTATACAACAAGTCATGGTTTGCAAGAGTTGGGAGGATTGTCCAGAACAGGTGAGTGGGCCAAGGATGTTTCCTGGCCCCGAGTAGACAGCCTGTTATAATAATACTGTGATTTTTTGATTTTTTTTTTCCAGATTCAGGGCTCTGGTTGTAAATAGTGCTCTTGCTCAAGTCCCTAGTCTTGGTACACAGGCTTTTTCTAGTCAGCTGTCTTTGTCTGAATCTGAAGTAAACTTGTACTGTAGCCTATGCAGCCATATGGATGAACTCTATTTCAATCCATTACAGCAAGCTGCTTTCTGCAGAAGTACAGTATATGTCTCTGAAGAACAGATTCAGAACTTGGCAGTCCATTGCCACCAGGACTCGTCGAGCTCAGAATCTGCAAGCAGTGAGGAGGTAAGCAAGAAAAAAAAAATCCCCTTGCCATGCACCTTAATCTAGAGGGTAATTTCTAGGGCTGTGCAAAATGGCTGTATTTCATTTCAGTTTTAGATTCAGACATTTTGGAGGACAGTGATTTGTTTCAGTGTTTTGGATCACTGTTCCATTTTGATTTGGCCAAATCTGTTTCAGAGTTCGGCACTGATTTGGATTGGCTGGGGAGAGGCAGGCACAGTCGGGTGGCTGCAGGTTCTCCCGAGGTTCCTCCAGCTGTGCCTGCCTCTGCCCCGATGGGGGGAGCTGCAGGAGAAGCCCCCATGGCTGCCCTGCCCAGCCTGATCCCCCACCTGGCCCCAGTTAGCCAGAGCCCAGCACCACCCACCCCAGTAGCCCCAGCTCCCAGACAGCGCACAACACCCTGCTGAGCTAAGCTGCACCCACACCATGGGGCAGCTGCCGCACAGATGCCGGGTGGAGGGGATGATCCCCACTGCCCCATGCTCTGCAGGGGGGCTCTGCCATGAGCCCTCAGAGGCCCTGATCACTGCTACTGCAGCCAGTGAGTATGGGGCTTTTTGTTTGGTTTTTTTTTAAAGTGCTAGGAGGTTAGCCCCATCCCCCACCTGGCCCCAGCCTCCCAACACTTTAAAAGGAGGGCTGCAGGGCTGCACTGGACTATTCCTGGGGGGCACCCCTGAAACATTCCAAAACATTTCGTATGGCTTAATTTCATTTTGGAGATGTTTCAGAGCCTTCCATTTAGTTTCAGACTTGGTGTTTTGGGGGCCGAAACAGGCCCAAACACCTCCAAAATGAAACATCTGTCGAAATTTTGCACAGCCCTAGTAATTTCTGCCTGATACAAATGCTTTGTCCTCCTCCCTTTAACATTTAATAGGAGTGGATATGCATATTTGAAGACAGAATTTGTAACTTGACCGTATAAGCTGCTCCATTAACATGGTGAGGGCTTAAGACAAATACCTAAATCTTAGGTGGCAGAATCTCAGAGCAGTTTAGGAAAGTAATTGTCTTTTCCACATTTTACGGATCCGGGGGACTGAAGCAAAGATGTGAGGTGATGTGAGTTGCCTGAGGTCAACAGCAGCAATGGCCATCTTAGGAACACAACCCAGGTCTCTGACCAATGCTCTGCTCAACAGACTAGTTGGTTTCAAACTTCTTTGCCTACAAACCCCTTTACCAGCAAAACACTGCTGTGAGTAACCCCTACATCTGAAGCATCTCTACATTTTCATTCCTTAGGAAGCTTGTTGACACTGATATCAACATGTGCAGTGCCATTTCTCACCGTGTATTGACCAGTCAGAAACTCTGTTGCTGTCATTAAAATGAGCACATACCCCTTGGCAAAGCACTGCATACCCCAGAGGGATAGGAGTATCAGACAGACAGGGTCTCTGACTGTCTAGCAGCTTTCCTTTGCTGTGATCTCTAGACTGAAGTACCGTTGAGTCTTTCTGGTTGTAATTCAAATTTCAGTCTAAAAGCTGTATGTGGTTTGGTAAGTCATCTCTAATCATGCTTAATTCTGATCAGCTGGAATATTTGACCTTGCTTCCCCGATCCCTTAAATTGCTGTGATAGTCTAGAGTATCTGCCAACTCTGATCCTCATTCTGTGTAAAATATTGTATGTGTATGCCTAGGGATGCTGATTAGTATGTCTTATCAACAGAAACAAATATTCTGTCTCTGTTACCAAACCACTCCTAAACCAACCATATAATGTTATAACTGCAGGGGTTTCACTCAACTGGGATTTGGGTTCCATACTTTTCTTCATTTTTGAGCTGCCTGGTTTGAGGTTTAGGCTTGAGTAAATGCTGATCAGAATTTCAGAGCTCAATCTGGCTTTGTTTCAAAGCAAACAAACTTGCAGACTTCTTGAAAAAAAAAAAAAGATGCCAAATCAGGTTTATCTGCAACTAGGGGCCAGCTCATGTACCACCAGAAAAATGTGTACCTGCATTTCTGATTTGTAACTAAACAAACCCAGTGCGGGCTGAAACATGTCATGTTCAGGGCTGAACATTTTTCACCATTCTGTCTCTTTTTTATTGCCAGCCTGTTACAAGTTGTGACAGATAATTACATTCAGAAATAAAGATAGCATTTCAGGCATAATGCCAGGACATAAGGACAGCTTGTGCTGTTGGTTAAATGCTGGAACTGAATGTCTAACTTGTATAAATTGGATCAAATTTCCTACCCCTCTCTTTTTGAGTTCTCAGTAAAGCTTACAATTTTCTTATGTATTTCCTATTCAAATCTAGGCAGATAATAGCACTGAAGGAGGACATTTGAAGTATTTGAAATGCAAAAAGTTTGGGATGTTGATTTTTGTTTCCTTATAGGTTAAGCCTAATACTTTTTAAATTGAGTTTTCAGTGGAAACATTTGTTTTTACAAGGAGAATCCTTTCTGTGGTTATTCTTTAACAGTCACTTAAAATTCGCTATTACTGCCAATATTCCCATCAGGAAATGCATTTGTGAAAAAGTTAATGGAAAATAAATGCCAAAGGGAGCAACCCTAGATAAAAAAGGAAGCTATCGCTTTCTGCAAAGATAGGAGCTGGATGGACTTGACGATATGACTCTGGGGGTTTTAAGATAGCTCAGAAGTGTTCACCTGGCAACAATTGTCAGGGAGTATGTTCCCTTCTTTTCATTACCACAGTGTTGGATAAAAAGGAGATTGTGGCTTTATGGGTGACTTGTAGTTGCAACTGATAACTAAAAACCTGATTTTAGATTAACAATGCTCAGGGTATCTTGTCATGGAGTGATTACAGATCCAGTTCTGTCGCCAATGGAATCCACCTGGAGCAATGGAGTACTTCACTGCATGGAAACCAGGAGGGGGAATAATTCCTGTTTGCTTTCAGCTGGACTTGTTTAAAAATGATTCATAGTACCAGAAAGCTGACCTGAGTGCCCACCTGAAACCAATACATTTCTGGTTTAGCTACAGAATTGGCTTCCAGTTGCAGGACTGGCACTTTTCAGTAAGTGCCATGGTTGGGTGCACCATGGCAAGGTTGGTGTGATCAGTGTTCCAGTTGTATTGTTTCCTTGAATCACATGGGACTTCTCTTGATCCCACTTAACAACAGAATTCCTAATGATTTCAGTGGGGTCAACATCAGGTCTATGGTAATATGGCACTGATGATCGGCAAAGAGAGGCTGACTTCCAGATAAACCTTTAGAAAACTGCAAGGCTCCAAACCTTGATTTTATCATCTTCCGAGGGTCAAACTGAGAACAGAATATTTTTAAAGAGCTTTATTAATCTGGCTGTGCTATGAAAGAGAGGCTCCAGCACATTTTTAGAGTCCTATTTTTAAAGCAGTTTCTTGGACTTGATGTCCCAGTTTCAGTACCCCTTTTTCTTAGGCTTTCTTTTTTGTTTTCCCTACCACCTATTCACTTTAGAAAGGATAGAATTGCTATAAATTAATAAAGCAGCAGGTAGAGTCAGCCTACTCTGACAGCTCTGCAGATAGACCTTTCAAAGATGTGTCTTTATTTATAGATGTGGTACTTGAGAATGATGGATCTGAACAGACGGGGTAATGGCCGCAATGAAGGTAGGTAACCTTGGAAGTGGCTGACTTCTTGTGTGCATGTTTTATAAGTATTACTTGAGTCTCACATAGACAAAGTTGTCTTAGACCCTCAACTAGGCACTTCAGGGTAGGTGCTTTTAATTCAATCCAATGAATATTCTCTTGTGGTAGCAATGCTGGGATAAATGTTCTGACTACAATGGGTAACCCCCCACCCACACACACACACACACACACACACACAAACTAGTTAATCAACCCAGGGTTGGCAAGTAGAAAGTCAAGCAGTGTGGCTGGAGTAACTAATGTGGAATAATAACAGCAATCTGAGCTTTCCATAGTTCTGCTGGGATAGCAGGACATAACATTCAGAGAGGGTGTGAATGGGAGTACTCTACCACCTTGGGCAGTGGCGTAGATTCCATGCTTTCTTTGCTTACTACATGTGCAGTCCTTTCCCAGGCTTTCCATAGACAGCCAGTGCCACAGCTCCTCCAGTAGTTTCTAACAGTACTAGGTAGTGCACAGCGCTGTTCTACAGCTCTTCCTGCCAATGGTTCATCACTGGTGTCACAAGAGGCAGTCACTTATTCCCCAGCAATGACTAAAGATTCTCTATGTGTAGGATGTACAGAGGCAAAGCTTCATCACAGCCTTGTAAGTGGATGAAGTATGCTTTCTTCCAGTTGTAACCCTTGTTCCCTGGCCTATATAGAGAAGGCTGGGCCATGACCCTTTGTACACCTAGTTACAGATGTGGCTATTACAGAAGCACACCCTTACCTTTTATATTCAGGGTTCAGATAATAAGAATTCAGCTGCAGAAGTTCCACTTGGGGATGGTCAAAGAGAGGATTTCGTATCTCTCCTCCCCACCCATTACTGCCACACAAGGAGAGTGCAAGCATGACAAGTGTTAGGTGCATAGGGGTGCAGGTATGGCTGCTGAGACTAAACATCAACCTCAATTTTGGAAGAAGAATCTCTAGACTGAAGGGGGAAGATCAGACATTGACAAAGTTAATTTTTCAGCTGCCTTTTGTTCTTGTTTCATTAAGGGAAATGAATATTTCAACTGAAGCTCATCCAACTACAGATTTGGAATTTAGCCCATTAACTAGTACATGCGTCAATGTCTGTCCTTTGTGTAGAGTTAATGATCTGTAGAGGGATGGAATTCTTTAGTTGCACAAGCTTTAACCATACGTAGAACAGAATCCCATTGTACAGCTAGCTGCAAGTGCCTGTGACAAGTGGAAAGTTTGTTCCCAACCTCGTTATTAGTGACCTTTGAGAAGATAACAGGGGCCATGCACAGGTATTATATTTCCACTAGGAGAATCATGACTCTGCTGGTAGAAACTAGGGACACTTACACAAATTACATTTTTCACACAATCTGACCCCTGAATGCGCTATACAGCCATGACGTAACACACACTTATGGCTGCAGAACACTTGACCAATCATGCAAAAAATTAACCCTTGATAAATCAGCTATTAACTTAAGTCACTACAGAGCACAACATGTTAGGGAACTTCTGTTCAGGTTCCCTCAAGGGTTAATTTTTTGCACCTTTGTGGGGCTGGGCTGGTGCTTGAAGCAGTGAGCAGCAGCCCAGCCCTGTCCCCAGGGCTATTAGCAGGGTAAGAAGGGGGAGGAAAGGGGGTAGCACACAGCTGCCAGCTGGGCTTTGCCATAGCTGGATCTGGAGGTGGGGAAACAGGGTGGAACAGAGCCCCCTTGCCTTGTGGGCCCCCCTAGCTGGGGCATTGGGTGGAGCTGGCCAGGCCCATGAAGCAAGGGGGCTCTGTTCCACCATCTTCCCCAGCTCCAGCTATGGCAAAACCCAGTTGGCAGCTGAGTGCTGCTCATGACAAGAGGCTTGACACAGGGGTGGGGGAAAGGAGCCCCCTCTTCACCCATAACCTGAGCCTCTTGACAGCAGCAGCATGCAGCTGCTGGCTGGGCTTTGCCATGGCCGGAGCTGGGTGGGAGTGACGGCTGGGGAGAGAGGTGGTTTGGAAGTCTCCTTGGAGGCTGCTAGAGCACCCCCACCTGCTGCCAGGGCTGGTGTAGGCAGGCTCCAGCCCCCGCAAGCCACACCCCCGCTTTGTGTAAAGTGCCATGAGTTAAAGTGAGGCCTCTAAATGTATGTGGGCACCATAGTAGTTCGTTCAGTTTCTTCCAAGAGAAATATGCAACCCCCCCAGGAGAAGGGCCTTCTAGGCATTAACTTGGGCAATATACCCTATGAGAGAGTTCCTCTTGGTAGACCTAGAGGAGCTAAACAGCAGCTTCCCCTGTGCCTTCCCCAGACTGGCAGTAGTAGCTGACTTAACTGATTTGGGTCAAACTGGTTTATGCAATGTCTGCCCCAGATTCCTTGCTGACATGCTCTCTGGCTGGATGGGGCCCTCTTCTCCATAGCAAGGTTGTCCCCTCCCCTCTGTTCCCTGGAAGGAGCTTGGCAGAGGCACAGAGCATCTGCCTGGCTTCTCCCTGCTAAGCAAGGCTTATTCTCCCCGCCCCTGTGCCTGTATGAAGACACCTCAACATTAGCTAGCAGACTACATGCTGGCTATGGTCCGTGCCATGACAGAGGCAGACATGCATTTTGGGGCTAATCAGCAGGTAGCTTAATGTCCTTCCTTGGAAGAGCTGTTTAAGAAGAGGTCAAATTAGTTAATGGAGAGAGGTTTTGTTTTGTTAATGGATTAATAAACACTGAGTTAGGGGTACTAAACATTCCCTGCTGGGTAGCTCAGGAGGTGGAGGAGGGAATAATCAGAGTAGGACCTGGCCACGCCCCCCTCAGCTCTGCCCTGTGGAAGTAAAGGGAGGGCTGCTCTAGCACCCCCTGACTACTAGCCTGAGGCACTGCAGGCAAGTCCCTGCATTTCTGGGATGCCTGTCTGGTTGCAAAACTGATTTAGCGTAGCCAGGTTAGACTAACCTGCAAAGATTGAATCAATTCAGGCTCAGGCTTTTTGAATGTCTGTCCCTAGCCACAGACCCAAGTCTGCAGAAAGTGGGTGAGCATTTCCCTGCAGCTCAACTCTTCCCTATCATGGAGGAGTTGAGCTGCTGCTGCCCTCCCTCCTTCAGCCTTCCTGGAGTGGAGAAGACAGGGCGACATTGCCCTGTTGCTCCTTCCCATCCTAGAGACTGGGACAGGAGGGGACAAATGGCTGCCTACTGCTCCCTGTGCATACCCCCAGATGGGAGTGTCCCTGGTCTGGGGAATGGGTTGCATGCCTTGCCCTGATGCTCCCTCCCCTCCTAGAGACCAGGAGGGGAGAGGAGGAGCAGCTGCTTGTTGCCCCTTATCTGTTCCTTGCACTAGGAAGGAAGACCTGCTGGGGAGTAGAGCAGCAGGAAGATGCTCCCTATACTTCCACAGACCAGAGTGATCAGGAGGGTCTGTGAGGAATGAAGCAACTGCAGTTTGGTCAACCTAGACTGAACACCTGTACTGCGCCCTCTCCCAGGAAGATTTGTAGAGGTGGAAGTATTCCCAGAAATTTCCACTGCTAGAAATGAATGCCTGTTCATACTTTAGTGTTACCCCTGCAGATTACCTAATATTATTCAAGAAGAACCTCCTGAGATCAATGTCTAGATCTTCTTCTCTGGTTGGGGCTTTCCCTAAATTTAGAATGCTAGTGCAAAGTAGGAAATATGATTACACTATGGAAATCTGTCGCCAATGGAGAGGTTTCTTGTCTCATAGCAACATTTAGAATAGATGTAACATTACTGACTTGCTCTGTTGAGTGTAGGAAGGTAAGTTTTAATTTTGATCATGCCTCGTTGAATCAGGATGTTCACCTTAACAAAAGTCAGTATATGCTTGCTCATGGTATTGAACTTCAGCTTTCCTAACATTTATTCAGAAGTGTTTTTTGGTGATGTCTTATCTGAAATGCATTTCACTAAGCTTAATGAACATGGTTCTGAAAATGTTTTAAGATGCACCTATATTTTGATCTTTTCCAAAAGCTATACTTGCTCCTGAGGCCTTCTCTTCAGGGAGGAGAGGCAACCCATATAAAACATGGCATAAACCCAGAGATATCAACCCCTACAGGTTTAAGTAATCCCATTTCATAGTTTCATAATTTCTAGGGTCGGAAGGGACCTGGGCAGATAATCTAGTCTGACCCCCTGCCATGGCAGAAAAGAGTACTGGGGGTCAAACGACCCCAGCAAGATGGTCATCTAACCTCCTCTTAAAAACCCCCAGGGTGGGAACCTGCACCACCTCACTTGGAAGCTGGTTCCAGACCCTAGCCGCCCTGACCGTGAAGTAGCGCCTCCTGATGTCCAACTTAAACCTTCCCTCTGCCAGCTTGTGACCGTTATTCCTGGTCACTCCTGGCGGCGCTCGGGGGAACAGGGACTCCCCCAGTGCCTGTTGATCCCCCCTGACTAGTTTATAGCAGGCCACAAGATCCCCCCTCAGCCTTCTCTTCTGGAGGCTGAACAGGTTCAGGTCCCGTAACCTTTCCTCATAGGACCTGCCCTGCTGTCCCTTGATCATGCGAGTGGCCCTCCTCTGGACCCTCTCGATGCTGTCCACATCCCTCTTAAAGTGCGGCTCCCAGAACTGGACGCAGTACTCCAGCTGCGGCCTGACCAGTGCAGCATAGAGGGGGAGGATCACCTCCTTGGTCCTGCTTGAAATGCATCTGTGGATGCACGACAAGGTACAGTTGGCCTTCCTAGTCGCCTCCCCACACTGC
>NW_005842993.1:240176-242505 GCF_000455745.1 Alligator sinensis | reverse complement strand
CCTGGCCAGTTCCTTTAGAACTCTAGGGTGGAGATCATCCGGACCGGCTGACTTAAAAACGTCCAGCCCCTCCAGCAGCTCCCTAACTAGATCCTCACTTACCCTGGGCTCAGGTGTGCCTCCCTCGGGGCCCGATGGGGGCCTAGCAGGGAGGTGGCAGTTCTGGTCCTTACTCTGGAAGACAGAGGCAAAGAAATCATTAAATATGTTGGCTTTGTTGTCTGGTGTGACAACCAGATTCCCCGTCGCGTCCTGCAAGGGCGCCACATTACCCGGGGCCTTCTTTTTACTCCCTATGTATTTAAAAAAGGACTTCTTGTTGTCCTTAATCTGGGAAGCTAGTCCCAGTTCCATCTCTGCCTTGGCCTTCCTAACTACCCCCCTACACCCCCGAGCAACTGCTGAATAGTCCTCCTTGGTGATGACCCCTCCTTTCCATTGGGAGTAAGCCTCCTTTTTAGCAAGGAGACATTCCCGGATGTTTTTGGTGAGCCATGGAGGCTTGTATGCTCTCCTGCCCCCTTTGATCCTCATCGGGACTACCTTCTTTTGGGCTTGGAGGATCGTCTCCTTAAGGAGCGACCACTCCCCTTGAACACCCGGCTCTCCTCCCCTCTGAGACTTCAGCGCTTCTCCAACTATCCTCCTTAGCTCGTTGAAGTTCGCCCTCCTAAAATCTAGGGCCACAGCCTGACTGCTTGCCTTTGCCACCTTGCGCTGAATGGTGAATTCCAGCAGGCAGTGGTCACTGTCGCCCAGGGGGTCAAGCCCCTGGGCGACATTAAGGTATTTACATTTAGGTAAGTACACTTCATAGAACATCAGTCTGTCGAGGAATGTTGTGGGACAAGTGGTGGTGAACTCAAGCTGGGGAATAGCTCAGAGAAATGATGTCCTGAAAAACTAGTAATCCTAGAGTAGGGGCAGGCAAAGTCTGGTCCATGGGCCAGATTGGGCCCACAGCGGACTCTGTTTCTCAGCAGCCCCTGCCCACATCGCTGCAGCCAGTTTCCATGGAGACCACAGCAGCGGCGGGACCATGACAAAATCAAGTATCAAGGCAATACTTTTGCGTGACATGTTTATTCAAGTTTGGAAATACTTTAGCATGCAATTAGTTGCTAGTGTAAAGTGACATAGAAAGCAAAGAGCTTATAAGATGGTACCATTTTTCTTGGGAGCAAGGATTTCTTAGGGGGATATTTTTTATTGGACCAACTCTGTAGCTGGGATAAATTTAGACAATGCAAGGCCATTTCTCTGTGGCATATTTGGATTGCTCTTCCACTGCATAACTTAATAATAATACGTATGTTAAAATATTTTTCCTGTATACCTGGTTTTAACATGTTAAAGTTTGGGATTAGGTGCTTTATGGACTGGATATCAAATCTGTTACCTTTTTAAGCTGTCAGTTTAAATCAATCTGGGTCAGTAACGACCAGGGATCCTGGTTTTCCTTGATTAAAAAAAACTCAAATTCTCGGATTAAAAACAAATTCAAAATCTCTGATGGAACCCCCCCAAAATTCATGATTAAAATGAAAGGCTTCTCACTTCTCCCCCCCATAGGCCCTTGGCCCTGCTGGTGCCCCTCATGCCCCCACACAGCCCCCTGCACCTCTCAGACCTACCATAGGGGGCCCCCAGCTGCCAGGTCTGTGGGGCCAGGGACCCAAGTCCACAGTCCCCTGCCCCTGGCTGGCTGAAGGCAGCAGCTGCTGCAGTGGAGCAGAGCCCCCCTGCTGCCTGCCTTCTGCAGGCTTGGGTGGAGGGGAGCAACTCCCTGCCACTGGGTGCACTCCGGAGGGCAGGGGGGACCCATGCCCCTCAGATCTGTGCATGGGGCAGGGACAGGCACAGGCTGCCCCCTGCAAGCTCAGGCTCCCCACCCTGCTGCCCTCCCCCAGGACCCCACAGCCCATGGCACTGCAGTGACCAGCAGAGCCATGTGGGAATCTCCTTGCTGCTGCAAGCTTTGTGCTGCCCTGGTGACACATCCCCAGTGCAAGGGGATGCAGTGAGGGGCACAACCCCATGCTGCCACCTCTGCTGCTGCCATGTGGGTAGGGGCTACATCACCAGGGCAGTGCACAGCTTGCAGCAGCAAGGAGATCCCCATGTGGCCCTACTGTTCCTTGCAGTGCTAAGTCTCACTTGCTTGGCTGTGGAGGCCCCAGGGGAGGGAAGCAGGGTGGGAGCCCAAGCCAGCCATGGGCAGCCTGTGCCCATCCTCACCCTGTGTACAGCCAGCCATGGGCAGTCTGTGCCCCTGCCCCCCAGAGTGCATGCAATGGCAGGGGGGGGGCCCCACACCTTCCCCCCCCCC
>NW_005842993.1:188223-240129 GCF_000455745.1 Alligator sinensis | reverse complement strand
GCGCGCAAAACCCCCCTCCGTCGCCCAGCTAGGCAGCATCCACAGCCCTGCCCAACTCCCTCCCTCCCTTCCTATGAGGGCCTCAATCCCCCCTTCCCCCCACACTTACCTGAGGGAGCTGCTCTCCAGGCTGCCTTGTGGCCATGTGCATATACATGGTGCCCCCTGCCTGACTGCCCTCCTCCCATTCCCCCCAGCCCCTTGCAGGCTGGAACTCTGCAAAACTGCAAAATTCGTGACTTTCTCCAGTAAAATGAGAAATCTATCTTTGCCTATGGTAAAAGGTAAAATCTTCAGTTTTCTCCATTTTGTGGGAAATGGAAAACCCAGATTCCTGTTAATGACCAGGGATCCACGTTTTCCATTTGCCATGGAAAAATACAGTAGAACCTACACTTCCTCATTTTTAAGGAGAAAAACCTGGATTTTCTCCTTTTAAAGGAGAAAAATCCAGAAAGCTATAGGTTTCCCATTGCAGGCTGGCAGGGTGGGTGGGGAGTAGGGGCATCGGCAGGGTCAGGGATCTGTGGGTGGGGAGTGAGGGGCACCAGCAGGGCCCAGGGGGGACTATCAGTGGGTAGTGAGGGACTGGGGGGTTGTGGCTTGTGAGTGAAGGGCAATGGCATGGGCAGGGCACCAGCATATCAGAGCTGCTCAGTGCCACAAAGCTTGGGGGCGGGGGGTAGGGGGGGGCGGAGACTGCTGCAGCTGGACCCACATCCTGGTGATCTCTTCAGGACAAGGCTGGGTTTAGTTGGCTGTGTGATGCAAGAAAGATTTCCTATTAGTGCTGTACCTTTTCTATAGCTATGGAATCTGTTTCCAGTTGCAGGACAGGCAGTTTTCAATACATCCAATAGTTGGTTGTGCCATGGCAAGGTTGATGTGATCAGTGTTCTACAACATCAGTATTCTAGAGTGCCTACTACAAACTTAAATGCTGAGAGAAGCCTGTGCCCTTCATCTCCACCTAGCCCAGATGGTAAAGGAGAAATTCCTGTGAACAATAACATTTTTTACTTGGACCTCTGAATTATGCCCTTGGGACATATGTGAAACACAATGACAGTAGCATATTTTGAAGTGTGTTACAAGTTTTGATTAATTTGATTTGTTAATGCATGCACAGTTGTATCTGTTATTGGTTGTTAAGAGATCACTTGTAATGATGCCTAATATAAATCTTTATCTAGAGTAGCTGGAGATGTAATGCAAGCAAGTAAGAAGTTCTGTGTTACACTATCAAGAAGAGAAAAAAAAAAGCAATTGGTCTGCAGCAGTTGTTCATTACGTCTCTGCCCGCAATCTAGGTGCAAGGGTGATGTTTTGGCATCTCATTAATAGAAATGGTAGTGAAGGAGCAAGCAATTCATTGGATAGAGCAAGGCATGCCCTGCACTCGTCATTTTTGGCTAACCTACTTCTGAGAATTTCAGTGGGAGTAGGTCTAATTGCTGTGGGTATTTTATCTGCCATATTGTAGAAGGGAGAAGTTAATCTAAAGGAAAGTGATTTTAAATGAGCTTAACTGACAGACCATGGATATGACTGTTTAACATGTTAAAGTAGTCAGGGGATGATGAGGAAAGCTTTTTAGCAAAATGTTTTTTCATGATAAGAGATGGCCCATGCGCAGTTCCTACCAAACGGGCATCTGCAGTACATCAGGCAGCCTTACTGTCGCTCTGGGCACAAGAGGCCAGGGTTGAATTCCAAATGTGTGTCGAGATTAATTTCATTTCTCTGGTTTGGAAAAATGATAGTTTTAATGTTAGTGACTCACTGACAACCCCCCATGTATCTCTTGGTTCTTAAGCAGATTTTTCTTAAACTTACACATTAAGGAAACCTATACTTTCTCCTAACAGAGGTCAAAACTAAAAGGAAAGGGAAAGTAACAACTTCCTTAATAAGGGCTTTATTTGTTCTGTAAGAAAACATGCTTTCCTTAAGCCTTTTTAATTATAGCCTCAAGCTGGGACAAGCTGATACATAGTTTTAATTTGTACTTTTCCTTTTTATAAATCTCTGATCTTTTCTGATTTCTTCCCACTTCCTTGAAGCATAGTTCTAGTGTGCACTCTGCTTTTTCTAAGTGTTTTTTCCCCAGTAGTGGGAAAGCTAAACAGGAAGTAACTAAAATGTTTGATTTATCTTAGGCTAGGGATAGACGTTACAAATAAACTGGTTTACGTGATTGGAAACTGGTTTAAACCTATAACAGAACAGCTGTTCAGTGCACATAAACCAGTTTAAAAATGGCTGAAATCAATTTGAGATAAACCTGGTTGAATGTAGTAGCAGGGAGAGGAGAATGCTGTGGGACAGGACAAAGGCAGACAGGCTTTTTGGAACTAATCACTAGTATCACTTCTGTTGGAATACTATATTCCATTCTGGTCTTAAATTCAAGAAGGATATTGATTAATGGAGAGGATTCAAAGAAAAGCTACAAGGATGATTTGGGGGTTGGAAACCATGGCATACAGTGAGATTTGAAGACCTCAATTAATTTAGCTTAATCAAGGGTACAGAGTGCTTTGGTCATAGTTAATATATACATGGGAACAGAAATTTATAATAGAGATCTTATTAATCTAGGAGAGAGATTCAGTGACTGGGAGATGAAGCTGGACAGAGCTAGATAAGAAATGAGATACAGCCTTTTTTAGCCATTTGGGCAAGTAATATTGGAAGGGAAGTGATGGCTTTCTTATTGCTGACACTTCTAAATCAATGTTGAATCATTTTCCAAAAGATATATGTTAATTCTTACATGAATTAATTCAGGACAAGTCCTATGGCCTGCATTAACTGGAAGGTCAGACTAGATAACCACAGTGGGGTTTTTTTGTCCTTAAAAACTATGAATCATTAGGATATGTTGAATCCTGAAAGATATTCAATACAGTAGCGTAAGCTGTCCTTTATAGCTGACAAGAACCTCAGCAGAATTCACATGCAGGAATCACATCAGTGATTAAGGAACCCACTTAGCAACTAGATCTGACCAGAGACTTGTCTGGGGTTATTATCTGTTGTCTCACATTCTGAGATTTTTAAAACCACATCTTAACAGGATAAAAATAACCTTCCCTGATTTCTAGCAGAGGACCTGATACTGTGCCACAGTCAGCAGGCACTGGTAAACTATGGCAGATAAGAAATGAATGGATCTGATACAAAGGTGCTTTTGTGGAGTGAAACATACAGAAAGCTTTCTTTAAAAGCTCCAGCACCTGAAATTGTGTTGTTACCTGAGACTTAGGTTTCATTTACAAACAAAACCAAACTAAACTTCAGGTTCTCGGTTGTGGAGAACAGCTAAGAAAAGTACTGCCCAGTTAGCTGGGACAAGAAAAATTAAGCAACAACTCCTGATTTTGCTTCCAATGTTGACGCCTACTACAGTTCATTTTTCTTTGTCATGAATCATACCAGTAAAATGTTCTCTAAAAGCAAATCAGGTGCAATATAAAGTAATATAAAGATGTGGATGTATAATCACGGTAAAGAAGGAGAATTTCATGTGAAGCTTTGGGGGCCCTGGCCTCCACTGGGATGACTAACCACTGGCAGGAACGGTTAGTCATCCAACACCAGGTGGGCATTTGCCTCACCAGTAAGTAATTTGTCTAGAACCTGGTATCTCAAAATCAGAATTTCCCACCAAATGAGATAACTGTTAACCCTGGACCTGACTACATATGTACCTGAGACCAACATGAGACTAAAACTATGAAGAGGAAAAGTGAGAGTTACCTTGGTCCCAAAGAATATAGAACTTTCCTTGGGTGTGGGAGTTAGAGACATTATCCCTTGTGCCTTCATTAAGAGTCTATCTTATGTAGTCACACACTTGTTGTCTACATAGCTTGTGCATGGCCCTATCTTGTCACATGCTCTTCTGCCTCTGATTTCTCAGCAGGTGGCTTATTACCAGCAGTGTAGTAATGCTGCCTGTGGTAGCCATTTCCCCCTTCCCCTACAATTGGGCAGTGGAGTGGATGCCCCAGTCACCCTCCCCTAGTTACACCGCTGCTTATTAGTGTTTCATAGTAGCTAGGGTCAGGAGGGACCTGCACAGATCATCTAGCCTGACCCCCTGCCACAGGCAGGAATGAATGCTGGGCTCACAAGACCCCAGACAGGTGATCGTCCAACCTCCTCTTGAATATGCCCAAGGTAGGGGCGAGGACCACTTCCCTGGGAAGTTGGTACCAGATTTTGGCCACCCTAACTGTAAAATATTGCCTTCTGATCTCCAACCTAAACCTATTCTCCATCAGCTTATGACCATTGTTCCTCATCACCCCAGGTGGTGCTGGGGAGAAAAGAGCTCTGCCTACTTGCTGTTGATCCCCCTTGATGAGGTTGTAGGCAGCCACCAGGTCCCCTCTCAGCCTCCTCTTGCTGAGGCTGAACAGGTTCAGGTCCCTCAGTCTCTCCTCGTAGGGCCTGTCCTGCTGCCCTCTCACCAAGCAGGTGGCCCTCCTCTGAACCCTCTCCAGGCTGGCCACTTCCCTTTTGAAGTGCGGTGCCCAGTACTGGATGCAGTACTCCAACGGTGGCCTGACCAAAGTCGCATAGAGGGGGAGTATAACCTCTCTGGCCTGGCTTGAGATGTACCTTTGGATGCATGACAAGGTATGGCTGGCCTTGCTGGCTGCGGTCTGGCATTGGCGGCTCATGTTCATCTTGGAGTCAGTAATGACTCCGAGATCCCTTTCCACCTCTGTGCTTTCAAGAAAGGAACTCCCCAGCCTGTATGTATGCTGTGGATTCCTTCTCCCAAGGTGCAGCACCCTGCATTTGTCTACGTTGAACCCCATCCTATTCTCGTCTGCCCACTTTTGTAGTCTGTCTAAATCTAGTTGCAGCCTCTCTCTCCCTTCAAGTGTGTCCACCTCACCCCACATCTTAGTGTCATCAGCAAACTTGGACAGCATGCTTTCCACCCCCTCATCCAAGTCGCTGATGAAGATGTTAAACAGTGTGGGCCTGAGGACCGAGTCCTGGGGTACCCCACTGCTCACATCTCGCCAGGTTGAGTACAACCCGTCCACCACTACTCTCTGTGTGTGCCCCACCAGCCAATTTTTCACCCATCCAACTGTGCAGGCATCAATGCCGCAGTCACTTAATTTATTCATGTTCTGTAGAAAGAAGCTAAACATCAGGGGGGAGGAAAAAACCCTGTCAAATGGGAGCTGTTGTATCATTTGTGAGCTGATCCTGGCACAGTCAGAACCTGGGCCACTTATCTAATGATAGTGCAACTTGGATTAAATGACAAGAGGCAGCCGCAGTTATATTACCCTGCAGTTTCTGTTTCTTCCCCCTCGGGTTTTGCCCTTGTTCTCTCATTATTTTGTATCATCTGATATGTGTGATGTGTTGTAAAGAAAAGGAGGAATCTAGCTGTTTGCCATATCTGTCCAAAGATGAGATATGGAAACTTGGCTCTTTTCCTACAGTGAAATTAGAGCCTTGTATGGGAGCAGAGCCCACATATTTGGGCAAATAGAATAACTACAGCAGTCTATTCCAGCTGTTCAGAAATCTTTTCACTTTCTCTCTTGCTCAGTATTCAGGAAAATTACCCACTGCGCTTTCCCCAAATGTGAATTACCCTTCAGATCCTGTTGCTGGATGTAGGGAATACTCCTGCTTCCAGGAGGTGAAGGACTTAGTTCTTCATCTGTGTAGTCAGAGCCTAATCCAGAAAACATCAACTTGCTGCTAGACGTAGCCAGTAATAGTTTCACTGAAAGGCTGAGGAGGACCTTGTAGCTGTTCATCTCTTGTATTGTTAATTTGGCACCTTCTACAAGCACCTAGAAATTGAAGTTTTCTGATGCATAGCTCATGTAGTGGCCGCAGCAGGCTTCCTCACATACGTGAGACTGTGTTGATATCTGAAAGGTTCACTTCTAGCATGGTTCCTTTGCCATGGTTGTTATGCCCTTAAGGTCTCTGAGACTAAGTGCTACTTAAGTGATAGTTCTTTGTCCTGGACACCTGTTGATGAACCACAAATGAACCACCACAAATGAACTTGGCTAAAGCCAATCAATTGCTGTTAGGTGCTAAGTTCCAGTTACTACCAGTCATACGGGCACTTTCCCTGATAAAAGTTTGTTCCTAAAATATCACAAATTTGCAGTGAACAGGAAAACACTCAGATTACCATGGTTACCGACTTCATGATAATGCAGTGTTGGATACAGATTCATTGTAGCCTTAGTCATATATTCTTTCAGAAAAACACAGACCCCAAGTTTACAGTATACATTGCAGCCTTGGATTTAACTGCATTTCCCATAAAACCCAGCACCATGTCTCTTCCTTTTAAAGTTTACACGGCATACTAATTTTCATTCTCTAAATCCATTTTTTAAACATTTTTATAATTTGATAAGCAGCTTTTCTTGAGATAGATAACATGGTGCTTAGTACTGGCAAAAGTTTGAATGACTCTTGTGTAGGCATGGCATTTTAACACACTTTTTTGAGAGACATATATGCATTATTATGGATGTGTTCTATTTATTCTCTATATGGGTAATGACAACATAAGGATACTAAATTATGTAGTAGTAATGTAGGATTTGATCTTGATAATTGAAGGAAGTAATCTGCTGATGTGAATACAAGTTTATACCTTCTCTCCTTTTTCAAGTTGTCTGTGTCCAGTTAATTTTGCTGAAAGTGAGATGTTGTGAATTGTAACTGTAAAATCTATCTTTTTTTAGGGAAATGAAGATCCAAAAGGACCAGAAGCCACAGATGCAGCATACCAAGAATAAACTTGATAGCAATTACCTTTGCTTTTTGAAACTGCAAAAGCTGTTCTGTAATGAATGGACTGTCTTTCCCACTCACTCACTCTGTGTTCATGTCAAGTATCCTTTGAATGTGCATGCAAGATACTAAATGTGTGAAAATTGGCAGGAAATAGCATTTCAGTGTATTAGAGCTCATTAGGAAAGATTTCATGCATCTAGCATAACTGTGTCCAATACACATTGTATCATCTTCTAATGGTGCTATTAAAGGGTCATTATACAGTCTGTGTTCTGGGTTACTTGTTGGTTGCAGATGTTCATCTTTTTTTTTTTGTCTTGCTCATTGCTAATTAGTGTTTCTTTCACCCTCCTCCCACAAGCAACCCACCCCCTTTTATTATTTTCCTTCATTTTTTCCACATAAAATAATGAGAGGGAAGGCTTATGATGCCTTTAATAATGTATGTGCAACTGAAGGAAAGGATCTGTTCATTTTAACTGCCAGCATAGACTCAAGTTGTTGGGAAATTTAGGTGATTAGATGGATTTAGATACTCAGGTATTTTCTAACAACTCATCTTTTACGATTAACTATTTACATGTCCTGTTGGTGGTGGAACAGGGGTGAAGGAAGAGCATATTGAAAAAGAGAGGAGACAACACAGGGTCTTGTTCTTGGAGTTTGGCTTTGGTAACTTGCTGAGAGAGTAAATTCTGTGAGTGGATAAGGGCTGTATGAATTCTCTTCCCAATGGCACTGATGACATTGCTGTCTCTTAGTAAGAGCTGAAGTACACTGTTTAGCCCTATTATCCATTCTTTATAGGAGGTAAAATAGAGAAGATCCTTGGTCATGGTAGATTCTGGACCATGGTGCTCATTTCAACATGTTGCTGTCACGCCTAAACAAGGAGCCTTGGCCAAACTGTGTGGTATGGCATGTAGGAGCATACACCCCTCTGTCATCTAGAGTGCTAGTTCCTCTATCTGTGGTAACGAGCAAGAATGGCTGCAGCCCCACTTCCACATTCCTCCCTCTCCCCAACACTGGGCAGGCAGACCATGCCATGAGAGCAGCACTAATACTGGTATAAATGTATTAAAATCAAGTAGAAATTTACCCCCCTACCCCAGTACCTCTTCCCTTCCCTCCATGCTCATGGGCATTTTCTCTCCCCTTCTCTCCCTCCCAGGCCCCCTGTTGCTGCTGTGCCTGGCTGCACTGAGGACAGAGGGAGCTCCAGAGCTGCTTCTGTCCTGCTCCAACCAGACTGTGTGGGGAGCTGGGTTTAGCCATGGACAACAGCAGCAGCAGGCGGGTTTCCACACCCCAAGCCCACTCCTGTGCTGGTGGAGAAACCCCATGGGACCAGGCAGGGAGGGGGAAATGACCCACTGCTGTTGCTGCCACTGGCAGAGACTAAGCCTGGCTCCCTGCCACAGTCTGGCTGGGATGGGACAGGAGTGGCTCTGCAGTTTCTCTACTCTGTGCAAAGGATGGGGAGTAATGGGCAGGGGAGAGGGAAATTGGGGATGGGGAGAGAACATGCTGCTGAGCATGGAGAGGGAAGTGCAAGGGGAACTCTTACCTAATTCAAGAACTTATAAAGCCCCCAACTGCTGTTCCTGCGGCATGATCTGAAGGGAGGGTGAGACCATGCTATTGCACTCCCTCTGTTTTCACCCTTTTGTTTGAATGATGTAACATGTCCACAGAAGAGGCCTCCCACCAGTTGCTTTCTGTTGTTTATCCACTGCAGTTTGCAATAAAACTACAGTGCAGTAGGTAGATCTTATTTGCCAGTTGCCTATTGGATGATGAAAATCATGCTGCTTTTCTGATAATCAGCCTGAACATTTTTCCCTTTTATTCTTAATATAGTTTGCATGACTGAACAATGTGAAACTGATATAGGAGATTTTAACAAGTGCATGTTCTTTTCTGTGTACTACTGATCATTAAGGGTGCTCTTTACTTCTGATTGTAACATCCTATTTTCAGTTGCTTATGAGTCTGCTAAACTTTAACCTTATGACTGAAATTTTCCATGGCAGATATCTGCCTCGGGTCTTTTTTGGGGGAAAATTATAATCAAAATCATGTGTTTATTTCTGAGAATAAGGTGAGGGAAATAGAAGTTGCCTTCCAATTTTATTTAAAAAAACCCCCTCCCAAGTGACCTTTAAAAAACTCTCTTTAGAAAGCACATACTGCTTTGGAGCAGGGAATTAACATTTGGCATCTCTATTACCTCTGTCCTTTGACAACCCTGTGAAAATCTGTCATAGTGCCGGAGAGGGTGCAGAGACAGGGCTGCAGCAAGCCCAGTGCTGGAGAGGATGCAGAGACAGGGGCCAAGGGCCCAGTGATGACAGGAGGCCAAGTTAGACTGAGGCCTCATCAAAATAGGGATGTTTAAATACCACCTGTTAGGCATGGGGGGTGGTAAAGGGAAGGTGTTGGAGCCACGCATCTAGCCCATAAGGCTTGGGGATACCATAAGGCATCTCCTGAGTGTGGGACCCAGTAAGGGGTCTGTAACAGTGGCCCCTAGCCCTGTCACTAGAAAGCAGACCCGCCCCTTTAAGGCCAGAACTTTCTGGGCCCGGAGTACTGGTGCAGAAGGAGTTAAAGACTGGTCCCAGCCTGCTAGTCAGCTGACCAGAAGGGGCAGGACTATAAGAACCTGGGGCAGAATGGCAGAAGGGGGGACAGCAGCCAAAGGGGAAGGAGTGCCTCCGAGAGCTCCACAAGGAAGCTGGGTGAGCGGTCCAAAGGCAGGAAGCTGTGGAGAGATGGCAGCCGCACCACAACAAGGATGGTAACCAGCGGTCGGGAGCTGAAGCAAGAAGCCTGCGAATGTAAGCTGACCGGCTGCCTTGCTTTATCATAGTGACTAGTGGCAATTATTATTTTTTACTTTTTTGCTTATTGACTAATACTGGTGGCTTGGGTGAGGCTAGTAGGGAATGGAGGAGGCCTCATAGGGGACCCACGGTATCCTGGGGACCACAGCCCCAGAGAGGGGGCAGCGAGAGAAGCCCTGGGGGGGAGGCAGAGAAGGCGCAGTGCAAGACAGGGCTGCAGAGAGCCTGAGCACCAGAGACGCAGTGCAAGACAGGGCTGTGGAGAGCCCAAGGACCAGGAGGCCAAATTATAACAAGGCCCAACACCGTAAATGGCTAGAGCCTCAGAGTCAAACCCTGTTTGGTGGGTTTTGGACGGGAAGGCCTAGGTAGAGAAATACAGGGGTCAGGCTCGTGTAGGCGAAAGACCCCAACATACAAAATACAACAGGCAGTCTCCCGCTCGCAAGAACATCAACAATAATTTCCATCAAGACATGGCAGGAGAGTAGAGGGCAGGACATAAGAGTTCCAAATCAGACTTTAAGGCCGCCCTGCGTAAGGCGCAGATGACCAGAAGGATGGCGCCAGGGAGGGTGATGTGTTACAGGGTCCAACAATTCACAGGGTTTAAAGGAGTCTGACTGTGACAGAGCAGCAACTTGAGGGCAGCCTTCTGACTCATAATTTATACCAGCAGGACATGGCAGGAGAGATTAGTAGGTGCTCATAGGGCAGAGCCAGCATGGTCAGGGTGCCCTAAGGATATCACAGTCATCCTTGGGGAGGCCGTATTGTGACAGCGGTGGTTAAAGCTGAGGGATCAGTCTAATGTGACTAAGGCAGTTGAACTTTTAATCTTTCCAATTTTGATCACGTGTATTTGAAGACTTTTATAAATCCCCTCTGTCTCCTCTTCCTCAGTGTAACAGAGTCCTGGCTGCAACTCTGTTACTAAGAGGGGTTGCCAGCTGAAGATGATTAGCACAGCTGGGAAGAGAGACACCACACCTTCTGGAGCCAATGAGGCTCCGGAAAGAGGGATAAGAAGTGGAGAAGACCTTCCAGAAGTTGCTTTCGGGCGCTTGCAGAGTGAGAGACACAGACGAGGAGCTCTACGGCGAGAGGCCCCGAAGAAGACCCTGAGGCATGGGTTCACAGGCGACAGTGGACTTACAGGATAGACACATACCTGAAAACCCCAGCTTCGGCAGAGAGTCACAGGGGATGGAGCAGCGGTGTGGTTAGAAGCCGCGGCTTCCTGCCAAGACGCGGGGCTGGTACGCAAGAGGAAAAGGAGACGGGGGAACCCTCAACCCAGCTCTGAAGAGACAGGACCCCGACCCCTCACTGGAGGATGAGAGGGGTGGGGGGGGAGGCAAAGCAAAACAACTGAGAAGCCGGGCTCTCCACACCGGCACAAGACACAGCCGGGGGATCCCAGGGCTGTAGTTAATCAGCTGCTAATGAGGTAATTAGCAGCTAATCACCGGGACGACACACAAGATTTACCACCCAAGTAAGTTGGCGGGGATTGTCTCGTTCACTGAGTAAGGGGGGGTCTCTGCTGAGGGCCCCACGAGCTGCCTCCTCTGTAGGGCAGTCCTGAAAAAAGTAACCCCGACTAAGAGTAATAAAGCACCTTTACTATATGCTGGTTCAGCGTAGTCCTTCCTGCGGGTACCTGCATGGTTAACACCTCCTCCCCTCCCATTTGTTTGAAGATCAAAAGTCATGGCAGGCGAGAATCCCGGGGACAGGGGGTACCCGAAGCAGACATGCTGACACTCACACTAAATAATCTTTATGATTCTAGCTCTTTAATCATTTTTGTTGCTCTCCTCCAGACCTCTTCCAATTTTTTCAAGTCTTTCTTGAAGTTTAGTAACTAAAACTGAACATGGTACTCTGGGTGAGGCCTCACCAGTGCTAATAGAGCAGAAAAATCACTTTCTGTAACTTTAATGTGATACTCCTGTTAATACATCCCAGTATGCTATGTTATTTATTTATTTTACCAAAAAATGACACTTGGCTGATATTTGGCTTGTGGTCCACTATAACCCACACAGCCTTTTTTGTAATACTGCAGTCTTGCCAATCATTCCCCATTTTATATTTGTACATTTGATTGCTCTGTCCTAAATGCAGTACCTGGTCTGTGTGCTTCTTGAATTTCACTCTATTTATTTCAGACCATTTCCCCAACTTTTAAAGAAAATTTTGTTTCTGAATCCTGTCCCCCAAAGTGCCAGCTACCCCATCAGCCTTCCCCCTGTCATCCATTATTAGCTTTCCCTTCCCACTCAGTAAGGGGCCTGCATTTTCCTTGGTTTTCCTCTTATTTCTAATGTATTTACAGAAGTTTTATTGTTGCCTTTCATATCTCTTGGTAGTTGGATCTCAATTTGTACCTTGGCCTGCCTGATCTTTCTCCTTAGATACCAGTACTGTACTCTTTTACTCATATGGCCAAGTTTCCACTTTTTCTAAGAGTCTTTTTATGTTTCAAGTCTTTGAAGAATCAACTGTTTAGCCAAGTGGATCTCTTGCTAAGCTTCCTATCTTTTTCTACTGTTGGATAGCAAGCTCTTGTGCAATTAATATTGTGTCTTTAAGGAATAATCATCTGTCTCTTGGGGCACCTTTTTCTTTCCCAGGGATTTTCCCTTCCAGT
This sequence comes from Alligator sinensis, assembly GCF_000455745.1. Taxonomy (NCBI): domain Eukaryota; kingdom Metazoa; phylum Chordata; order Crocodylia; family Alligatoridae; genus Alligator; species Alligator sinensis. The sequence goes on along the minus strand of NW_005842993.1, from coordinate 227,817 downwards.
TCTGAGTCTTGGAAGGTCTGCTTTTTTGAAGTCCAGTGTTTTATTGTGCTGTTCTCCTTCCTTTCCTTAGGACCATTAATTTTTTATCATTCCATGATCTCTGTCACCCAAGTTGCCCTTTATCTTCAGGTCCTTACCAATTTCTGTCTAGTCGTTGAAAAAAAAAACTTAAAAAATTACAAACACACAAAACCTATGTTAAAAGAGAATTATTCAGGTAGCAAAGTCATGTACTCAAAAGTTAGGAAATGCCAGCATTAAGGTTGGCAGTGCCACCTTAGTTTGCCTCCCTTGTTTGTACGCATTATTGTACAGTTTGGTTATGTGATAACACATGATTTTCTTCCATTAGAACTCCAGTTTCAGTCTAGGCTGGATTGTTCTCAATCAGCAGCTGCTCGTTAATTTGGGTTACACTTGTTACTCATTGTGTGGCCTTATCTACCATACATAGTTCAAACCCTGCCCTGAAGATACAGTAGATTTATTGATTTCCTTGTGAGCTTTTCTGTGACACTCATCATTTGTAGAGATAAGCTTACTTTCTTAGTGGTTAAAAGTCTCCAGGTTGAGACACTCCAAACTTTTTCAGCATGCTTAGCATGATGTAGCACCTTATACATTCTTCACTTAATTTCAATTGCAGCTGTAGGTATTCAGGACTTCTGGAAATCAGACCAAGATTTTTAAGTCAGACAATGAATTCAAGGTTGTTTTGTGAAGAATACAACTGTCCTGAGAAACTAAAGGTGCAGACAGAAGTGCAGCTCTGGGTCTAACTCATGGTGCTTCACAAAAAGTGCCATGCATTAGACTGATCCTCCTGACCCAACAGATGGGCTGGGAGGGTGGGAGATTGAGCTTCAATTTGGAGCCTATCCATGGAGAGAAGCTGTGTCTGCAGCCTCTTCCCTTAGTTTTTCCCTCTCTCCCAGCTCCCCTGCTGACTCAGGATGGGGGGAGTGGGGAGGAGGAGAAGGCAGGGGAGGGAGGTCCATTCTGGGGTTTCCCCAGCTGTGCTGGAATGGGTGGGTGTGTGGATTGGAGCTCCCCACCTCTGGAGGACTTCAGTCTATCTTCCCCATTCTTCAGTGCTGGCTGGGCAACCTGCAGAACTAGCTTCCTTCACTCCCTTCCGGCCCGCCCCCCCTTCTGAAAGTGCTGAGAGCAGTGCTGGGCTGGGTCTGCTGAGCCCTGCCCCTGGCAAGCGCAGACAGAAGTTACTGAGGGCACTCTTATTTGGTGTGCCTTCATTTGAACCCTCATGTAATGTTGGTTCAGATTTTCATGGAATTGGGCCCTTTTAAAGTGCTCTGCAGCTGTAGCACTCTGCAGCTGTGCCCTTGTGTTTGGCCACACCCGTAGAACACTTTCAGTTGCTAGATCTAGCAAAAATTGTCACTTCTGTCTGCATCTTAAGAATGGAACAGACTTGCCCATTTAAGACAGCAGGGTAAACAACTTGCTTACTGGTCCCTTTCTTAAAAATCTGAAGGGAATAACTTAGAAAAAACATAGGAGTTCTCTGTTAGAGACTGGGATAGAATCCAGTTCTTCTGGGCAGTAGTCAAACCATCTTTTCACTTCTTCTAGTTATCAGTCTGTCTCACAATACAGTTGTCTCTTCATCACTAGTTCAGTACTAACCTGTGCATAGAATGACTTCGAGGTCCTGGAACAAACCAGTATATGATCATCTGGGATCCAGGTTTTCCGTTTGTCACAGAAAAATGCGGTAAACCCCAGATTCTATCATTTTAAGGAGAAAAACCTGGATTTTTCTCCTTTTAAAAGAGAAAAAAACAAGGGAAATGGTGGATTTCCCTTTGCAGGCTGGCAGAGATCCAGCAGGCAAGGGGCCGAGGGGAGCGAGAATAGGGCGATCAGCGGGGGCCTGCATGTGCCTGTGCACATGTACACATGCACATGGCTGCCAGGCAGCATGAGAGCAACTCTTGCAGCTCCCTACAAGTAAGTTGGCAGGGGGAGAGGGCGGGGAGGGAATTGAAGCTCCTATAGTGAGGGTGGAAGTTGGGCAGGGCTGGGGCTGCTGCCCAGCTGTGGTGGTGCATGGGATTTGGGGCCCAGGACCAGAATGCACGGCCACAGGGCCCAGGCAAGGACTGAGACAGGGCTGCAGGCAGCTCATCTGGGGGCTGGCAGTGGTGGTGGAGGGGCTGGCACTCACTCTTGGAGGGGAATGGGGAGCATGTGCCACCCAGATCTGTGATCAGGGCTGGGGTAGGCTGCCGCTGCAGGCTTGGGTTCCCTGCCCTGCTGTCCTCCCCCCAGGCACCTATACATTTTGCCATTTCATTTGGGGTTTTTTATTGTGGAAAATCAGAGCACCCCCTGCCCCCTTTACTCACTAGGATGCGGGTCCAGCTGTGGCTGCCCCCCCTCTCCAAACTGCTTTGTGCATTGAGCAGCCCTAACATGCCAGTACCTTGCCCATGCTAGTGCCCTTCACTCCTGACCCACAACCCCCTGGCCCTGCTGGTACCCCTCATGCCTGACCCATGGGCCTCTGGCTGTACCCAGTGGCCCTCACTCCCCACCTAAAAAAATATCCAAAATGAAATGCCAAAATGCATAGGTATTTAGAATGTATTTTATTATGATGATTGAGGCACTGGTAGGCTTCCAAATTGCTTTAAAATGGTAAATATAGCAATAAAACATTGTGTTCAACTGATACCTATATATATATATATATATATATATATATAAAATATATATAGTGGTGTTTCATTGTGGAAAAATGCAGATTTGGTGTTTTAAATCTGAGAATCTGCGACTTTTATCAGAGAATTTGTGATTTTAAAAAGAGAAAACCAGGATCCCTGGTGATCATGTAACTAAAGACCCATCTCTCAATGCAAGCAAGATGGGGGAGGGGGAAATTAAGGTTGCACAGGAAAATCATTTTCCCTGCATTTCTGAACTGGGGGGTTCTTGATGTCTGCAGCCTTAATGTTCTTTTTACATTGATAGACTTAAGGACAGATTTCTTGATCTACTAGACCAGGCACTGGACTGGGGGTACTAGACCTGGTTATCTCTATAGATTTGTCATTGACCTACTCTGTGTCTTTAAGCAAGTCGCTTTTACCTCTTTTCCGCTCACTTGCATCCAGTGCTTTCAAATTGCTAGCTCTTTTGTGCAGGGATAACATTCCTATACATCAGTGCAATGGCTAACATAATGCAGCCTTTATTTTACATTTGAGACCTCTAGCCAGTAAAATGAATATGTATGATGATAAAAAGTCTGATGAGAGAAATAAAACAAGGCGGTGGACAGAGCTAAGAGAAAGCATGCCTCAGATGTAAGGTGAGAGGCTTTTAAAATGGGATCCTTTAACATTTACTTTAAAAATGGCTATTGTATACTCCATAGTTGTTGCTTGCTAAATAATCATGAGGCCTTATAGTTTAGAGCAGCGGTGTCCAACCTTTTTGAATGTGGCCAGCTCATGAACTTCTTATCACCCAGTAGGCTGGCAGTGGGCACTTGTGCGGCCTGTCCAGTCTGACTACAACCTGGGGGTGCAGGGCTCAAGGGGTGCCGCTTGACCCCCCCCCCATGTCTTCCCTGCCACTTGGGCAGCCTTGAGGATGCTCCCACACCTGGGCACCTGGGCTCAGCAGCCAGGGGGACATGTGGGGACTCTACAGGGGGGTGCAGGATGTGCAAGGACACCCCCCTGCTCCCTCTCCCCCAGGGCAGCCCGCGCCTGAGCCCAAGCGGCAGGGGTCCCTCCCTCCCTGGGGCCCGGGACTCGCCACCTGCAGCACAATGTCTGCAGGTGCGGGGGGATGCAGGGAGGTGGGAGCAGCACCTGCTTCCCACCCCGACAGCCACAGCAGCAGCGGCAGCAGCATCTCTTGTAGGCCTGGCTGCAGCATCCCTCCGAGCCTGCATCCGCGCCCCCTGTGCCCGCCCACCCGCTGCACTGTGACCTGCTCCAGCCCACGTGGCCAGCAGGGACTGGTTCAGGGCAGGGCCAGCATACAAATGAGGAAGGGAGGGGCGGAGCTAGGAACGGAAACCCTGCAATGTGGGAGAGGGGAGGAGCTGGCATGCAAATGAGGAAGGGACACTGTGAAATGAGGGGGGAGGGAGGAGCCACACTGCATTGGCAACGTCAAGCTGGTGCGTGTGGGAACCTTGTCCCTTCCCCAGCCCTTCAACAGGCATTAGGAAGCTGCTGAGGGGCTGGGGGAGGGACAAGGGGTGGGAAGAAAAGTAAACAGCATTTACTTTCGTTTCCTGTCACAGCACCGTGGGCCATAGAAAATGGTTTGGCGGGCCGTATGTTGGACTAGCCTGGTTTGGATAGTAATCAGAATGCTCACTTGGTCTTGCTGCTTTAATGAAACCCAGTTAAAAAGGACATACCATTTCTCTATTGTCTTTTTTAATTTAGGATGGCTTGAATGGGGAATGAATTGAATCCGGATAAAGAAGCCTTCTGCACAAATGCTGCAGTGCAATAAACAGCTTGCACAGTGCACGGTGAGAGTTATAGTTCTGATGATGAAGACCTAAAAAGGTAACACCTTGTAATAACATAAGTCTTTCCAGCCCAACTCTACTCCCCTCTCCCTCCTCTGGAAACTTTTCTTTGCTAATCCCTGTTCTGTGCCCACTTTACTCAGTCATAGAAGATGCCAATGAATACAAGCCTTTTACAACAACCATCTTCTGCCAGCCTTGAAATTGCCTGTGCTTTCTTCTTTTTCTCCTCCTTCCCATCACAAGGGGCATGGGCTGACACAGCTAGTGTGTCTATATACCCTGGCTAGTTTGCAGCAGAATACTAATGCATGGCAATCAGCAGAGTTGCTCTAATCAGCCCTTCCTATAGGTCCAGGATGCTTTTCCTTAATTTTTTTTACTGGGGCTTGTACTGTCACAGGGGAAAATTCTGCTTTAAATGACCCCTCCTAGCAGCTGGTTACCCTATTTTGTAAATGATCAAAATAAAATGCTGTTATTGGGTTGATATCACATACACTTTAGGCAGTAAGATGATACAGAACCAGGGATCCTGATTTTAAAAAATCCCCAATTTTTGGATTAAAAAAAGTAATCCACATTTTTCCATGATTAAAATGAAATGCCAGTAATATATACTTATTATAATATATATAGTGGTGTTTCATTTTAATCATGGAAAAATGTGAACTTTAGGTTATTCTTTTAATCCAAACATTGGGGAATGTTTTTAATCAGAGAAAACCAGGATCCCTGTTCATAACAAATACATTGTCTGCAATACAGGGCTTCCCAAGCTGGACCTTGTGACTACTCTCTCCTTCTTTTAAAGCTCAGTACCTACCTCAGTGAGTCTCAGAATGCTTTCCTGTCAAAATATAGGTACAGAAAAGTGATTGAGAAGCACTTGTCCTACACTAGTGTGGCACGTCCTTTTTGGGCAGGTTTGTCACAAGCCCTGTACTCTCTGAGTGCCACTGCAATCCCCTTCCCCTGCATGATCTTTTGCTCTTCTTTCTGCTTTCTGACTTACCTGCTGCTGAGTTCCTTGCTCTCTCCCTCATCTTGTGTCCCATGCACAGAAGCTACCCATAGCACTTGTGGCACACATGCCTTAGATTGGCCACCTGTACCCTAAACCATTTGGTTGCTGAGATACAATGAAACAATAGTTAGAGTCAGTGCTGTGCCAAGGAAGTCTGGCACCTGGAACAAAGCCCACAGTGGCAGCCTGCCCTCACCCCGCACACAGATCCAGGGGCATATGCCCCCACATACTTGCCCAGGAGTGCATGCAGCAGCAGGAGCCTGCCCCCTTCCCCCCCCCGAACAAGCCGATTATGGCTCCATTCCATGCTTTGCCCTCTTGGCACCCCTTTGCTTCAGCTCCTGGGGCAGTCTCCCCACTCACCGCCCCACCCCCCCTTGCTACAGCACTGGTTAGAGTTAAGTGGGGAGGGAATGAGATGTAGTGCATTGTCCAATGCAAGCATCATCATACTACTGACATGTACAGGTCTTTTATTTTGCACCCCTTGTTACATATACCTTTTGCCTGATATAGAACAAGCTAACCAATTAGCCAGGGTCTGTTTATTGAGGTGGCAAAATCCAAGGGAAAAGGGGTAGATGTAGAACACAGTGACACTGATAAATGATTTAGTCTTATTTAGAATGTGCTAACTTCCAATAAAATGACAGTTATTTTTCCCAGGGAAGATGAAAGATAGTATCATACATACCCTGTTGCTATTTATTTCAAGCACGTATAATATTATTTTGATTTGCAGCCAATATGCTGGACTCCCCAGCCACTAACCCTTCTTCCTGGATTGTGTCAATGTATGAAAAATGGATGTTTGGCTTTTTAGCACCTATGGAACCTCCCCAGTCTGGAAGTCAGCTGATTTCCTGTGTAAACTGACTTTCTCTTGCTCTTTTCTTCTCTGTTAATTTTCTTTTCAGATTGCAGCAAAATAAACCAATTTTATATGGGTCTCTATCTTATAAATGTGACAACATGCAATCACAGCTCTCAAAGATTACAGAGTACTAGCTGCAGGAGGAAAAAAGGTATTGATGAGACATGAGAGAGAGGCCAATCAAGAGTGCCTGCTTTCCTTTCAGAATTAGTTTTTGCTTCAGGCCTTTCAAAGGAACAGAAAGCTTCAGCCAGACCTTCATTTAGCCTGTAGAGCTGTTGTATTCCGTCTGACTTACAAAGACTATTTCTTTTCTGCAGGTGCATCATTGTATCGAAGAGGCACTTTTTACCAAATGGGAGGCTTTTCAATTCTGTTCTGGGTTAGTCATCACTGCTTCCCTTTGTTTAAAAGAGCAATAAGAAAGTTAATCTTCAGAAAATAGATAACCTTCACCCCATATACAGGCTCATGTTGCCTCCTCCAGCTCCTCAGCAAAGGCAAGTTTGTGTGGACAGGGTTTTGCAAGCTGCTGTTCCATGAAGACTGGTTGTCTATGAAAGTGAGGTAGAAAAGACCGGAGAGAATGAGAGGGGAAGCAGCGAGAAAGCACTACATAGAGCTTTAATAAGCACTGAAGGTGTGAAACACCAAGAGTAAGCACATTTTGAGCTACATTTTGGCTTGAAAAGGAACTTGGAACTGCGAGCAAGAAATTGTCTTGCTGTTTGTCTCTTCTTGGGTTCAGAAAACAAGATTTGACATGCTCTTTGTAAATAAACAGGATAGCATCAAAGAGGCATCCAGTGCCATAGCAAGTGGGGGTGAGCGGAACGACTACCCTGGGCGCCGAAGCAAAGGGGCACCAACAGGTGCTGCCCAACTGGGGCAGAGTGCAGGACAGAGCCATGAGCAGCTCATTGGAGGGGGGGGGTGTGCCCCCCCCAAACTGTGCATGGGGTGAGGGCAGGTTGCCATTGCGGGCATTATCCCAGGTGCCAAACTTCCTTGGCACAGTACTGGAAACATCTGATTCCACCAATGATTTCTCCTTTTGATGGAAACAACTTGTACAACCCTTGATTTGGCTAAACCCCTAAGTCAATCATGCAAGACTGTAGTTGTAGTTATGTTTCTGAGAGCCACCAAACATTATTTATCCTATTTTGAGTCATCTGTGCTTTGGTGGAGGTTACAAAGTTTCAGCTGACCAAAAACCCCATACCTGAAGTGGACACCAGACAGATGGGGGATCTGAGTAATTCAAAGTATAATGGGAACAGCTGTTGTGCAACATTTTCTAATGGCATCAATGTCTGTGTGGTTACAGACTGAGACTACTGAACAGGGATTGGTTCTCAGAATGTAGTGACAGTTCATCCTTTCAAAATGAGATCCAGGCGAAGTCTCAGGCTGGGATTCCAAAATTAGGAACCACTTCTAAAAATCTAGGTCCAGCTGTTTTTTCTGCACACCATAGGTAAACACAAATTAATCACATTGGGTTATCAACTGAAGCAAGTGGATGGACCTCAAAGTAAAGGATTCCTATACAACTTTCTTTCTTCTAATCAGTTTTAACTTCAGTTTTGAAAGGCTCCCATGCTGTGGGTCTGAATCTGTTTGTAATGTGTTGCCTCTTGCTGGCTTGTTAGCCAGAGGGCCTGAATCCATAACTTCAGCATAAATCTCTGTTGCCTAAGCCAAAGAATCCAGTTTTTGTAAGTATGCACCTCTCCCCGTTGCAAGCTTCTGAAAGGAACTACAGATTAAAGAGAAAGAGAGAGTGATGTGCTATGTTAGCAGGGATTATGTATGCATCCCATGAAGCAGAACTCCCATTGAGCACAGGACCTTGGGCTTGGATTTTTTTGAGCAAGGTCAGTGGCTTGTCAGTCAGAAGAGATAGTAGGGTGGGCCCCCTTTCTCTTTGCTGGTTGCAGTTTCAGCAGAAGTAGAATCAGGAAAAATAAGTGACCTGCAACAACTTTCTTGTTCCTTGAATAGCAAGGTCCCAGTGAAAATCTCTTGAGTCTGACCATTAAAAATAAAAGGTAAAGAAATGGGATTCCCAATATTACCATCCTCACGTGTTCAAAAATTGTAAGTCAAGCTGTAGGATATCAGAAGACTGTCTGTCTTACAGATCAAAGCATTCTGAAAATAATAAATCGGGGTTTCCCTTTCCTTCCCTTCTGGTGTGCAAGCCTGCAGGGTGTCTTATGTTCACATTTTTTCATGTGGAGGTGAGTTTGGGCTTGCCTCCACTGCTGCACAACTGAGTCCAAGCACTTAGGGAGACAAGCATGCCCCACGTACCTATTCACCAATGGAATCATCCCTCTGCTCACATTTTTAAGTTGTCAGGTTCTGGTTTGTCTGGGAGCAGCTGCTGGTGTTAAGCCCAGAGTGGCCTCACTGGCTAACTTCCAGGTTTGACATTTGAAGGCATAGGTGGCCTGGGCATGGGAGTGGTTATACTTAAGCTCCTTAATGTAGGGTAGTATTGTCCAAAAGCATGGTTCTACAGGCCCCAGGGTCTGGGTCTCCAGTTTAAAAAGGCCTCAAGACCTACCAGCTTGTGCTGAAAAAGGTATGTGTGTCATGCTCCCACACAGGATGCAAATATTTAGTGGAATATATTGTGCAACATCAATACTTATTACACTGTGTACTACTTAGATCCCTCCTCTGTCTGCTGTCCACCTCTGTTAGGCAGTTATAATGTGAATGTAATGCATGTAACAGCAGAAGGAAGTAGGGGCAGTCTGCAGATCTGTGCTGACTAGGGCTGTGCAAAGCTTTGGTCGTTGATTCAATTCAGCGGAGATTCAGCCTGATTCGGTGGCCAAATCTCCAAATCCAAATCAAATCAGGAGACCCATTTGTCTCTCCAACTTGAATCAGAAGCCTCTGATTCGATTCAGAGAGATTTGAAGATTCAGACAGACACAGATTTATATGTTTTTTCTACATACCTTAATGTACCGTGCAGCTCGTGAACACTGAAATGGTGGGGTGGATGGTGTGTCCCACAGGAGCATGGGGGAGTCCCCAGAGCGCTCAGCGGTGGACCCAGAAGTGGATGAGAAGCACTTCCGGTTCACTTCCAAGTCCGCTGTGGAGAGCACAAGGACATTCCCCCTCATTCCCCCCGACTCGGCAACTGGTGCCTCCTGGGCCTGGGGGGGTGTCCCCGGGGTCCCCCTGTGGCTGATTGCTGAGTCAGGGGGGTGCCGGGGGGGTCCACCGCCAAGCACACAGGGGGCCCTCCGCACTCATGTGGGACACGCTATCTGCCCCACCATCTCAGTGTTCATGAACCACGCCTGGTACCTCGAGGTATGTAGAAAAAACATATAAAGCTGTGCTGTGGCCGAATCACTGATTCTCCAAATCAGAATCGAATCTTCAGATTCGGATTTGGTGTAATTGAATTGGGACAGTGATCCAAATCACTGAATCAATCACTGTCCCCCGAATCGGGCTGAATCTGAATCCAAATCAAATATGGCCCATTTCGCACACCCCTAGTGCTGACTTCATTTGGACTACAGCTACCAGAAACCCCTATGGTCCTGGAGGCAAGGAAAAAAGGAAGAGGAATTTTGAGGCTGGAGTAAGGGGAAGAGAGATCTACGTGCATGTGGAACCTGGTCAGCTCTACACAGAGGAGTGCACAGTGGAGCTGGAGATCTCACTGGCTCGGGCAGCCAGGATGGTTGACTGAAGGAACTGGATTCACACTTGGGGGCAGCTGTAGGCCGCTTTTTGAGGACACGTCCGGAGGTGGTGGTGGGTGATATTAAGGTGTTGAGTGTATGTTACCACAGTATTGATCTTTCTTTACCTTTTACTTGTTCCCGCCCCTTGGCCCACTGGCTTGTGACCTTAACTCCTATGATTTTCTTTATAAAAGTGGGAATTCTCCCTTGCTTCTTGTGCCAGGTTTTGAGGCTGCAGGGTTGGCACACTGTCTTTGATTAGCCAAAAATCTGTAACCATGAAAACCAGTGTGTATCTTCATGTGGTCAAGCTCTACTTTATTTAATCATTCTGTTGTCTGTCCCGCTGTCAAACTGATCAGAATACTTTTGCTAGCCCCACCTGTTTTGTACTTATAGTCCTTGGCTCTGACTGTCCTCTAAGTACAGCTTTTTGTCTCCACAAGTTTTATTTTTCTTTTTAGTATTTGAATGCCCAAGGCACCCTTGTTCAGTAAGGGCTATAAACAACTCTTCCTCAACTAACCTAATTTTCAGAGAATTTGGCTAGACTCTTCAAATTGGGACACTGAATGCCTTGTATAGGGAATATTTCCTGCCATATACCATGCTTCTCAATTAGACAGGCGTTATCTGGGGGGAATATGGGGATTACATTTTGAATATGTAAAACTGCCAGTGGCAGTACTCAGGACTTGAACAGCTGTTGAACTGACTGGTATTCCTAAATAAGTGTAAAAGAATTGGAACTGTTTTCCTTGCAAATATTTTATTATTTATTTCAGAAGGCATTTCATGACAGAAGTTGTCTATGGATTTATTTCTTGAGCTCTTTTCACTTCCAAATGACTGCCTTTATGTGAAAGATGTCCCAATGGTGAGGTGCTATTTGTTGGATTTTAAATAAGCAATAAAAAGAACCTGGTCTTCACACTTTCCTTGCCAGTGTGTGCAGAACATGTTCAAAATGGAGCAGGTGTTCTCACCTACAAGAATGTGGCTGTTGCAGGCAACCCTCTCTGGTGACTCCTGAAAGAATCTGAAAGGACAATCTTTTCTTCTTTTGTTCTCCCACAAAACAAAATATTTTTCTAAAAAAAAAAAAGCATGAGTTGCCCACTTATGCTTATAATGGTCTGAGCTGGTGTAACTATAGGAAAAACAGAAGGGATGGGAAAAACCTAGCTGTCATCCTCATCTGTCAAAGGGCATATGAGAAGCAGTTGTTGCTGAATATTTTTCTATCTGTCATTGGGGAGAGTCAGAGAACATGGTAAAAATTTTAAATAAAGAAGAGGAAAGTAAACACACAATTCCAAGAGCTAATGCATAGTACAAAGCTGAGCAAAGATTTTTTGCATCATTTGTGACTGGCCAAGTAAAATGGTACATGGAGAAGACCTGTCCAACACCACATGGATAGTCTGCGACTGATCAGAGGAAGAGTTTTAGCTATGTTGTTGCTATTGTTTCTTAGCAAGAGCAGAGGTGCTTGTAACTAGAAATGGAGAGATAATACACTTAGTCTGGATCAACTAATACAGAAATGTTTCAGCTTGGGATCACCTGAGATGTTTTATTTAAGAGGAAATGAAATGTGATAGTCAATTTTTAGGTTAGTTTTATAAATGAAAAAAGCCATTTCAAAATTAGCAGTTGATATACCATATTGTCTTGCATAACATGTCCTGGAATATAATGTACACCTCATTTTTTGAAAGGTAGAATTAATACAAAAGATTTTTCCAGGGTTATGGCTGCATAGAGCAGGGGCAGAGCCTAATCTTTATCTGACTCGCTCTCCTTTTCCTGCATAGGTTGTGAAGTAGGAGGAAAGAGACCAGAAACAGCTAACAGAGAGCAAAATTGTCCTACAAAAGGTTAGCTGTATTGATGAAACATCAAGATGATTAAAAAGGAGATGGTCATTAACATTCATAGAGTGGAGAGCCATTAAGTCAATTGAGTCTCTGTTACCTGAATAGTAATACTTCCACTGCTGTTCTGTGAAGCAAGAATCAAAGTAGAGTGCAGAGAATTAGCTTCCCCACTTAATTCATGCACTCTAGTTTTGGGGGATTGATTTCTGGGGAAAAGGAATATGTTGAATAAGCAAAAAATACAGCATTTTAAACAAAACTGTATGAAATAAAATGTTTCATTACAAATTTGAGTTTGTCAGTAATTTTAGAGTGTTTTGAAATGCCATTTGTTGGTGAACTTATTTGTCAGCAGTTCCCCCTTCTGTACTACTGATGCCATAACCCTTGAAAAACCCAACAGCGTGGACATTGCCTGGACCAGGCCTAGTCCAGTTGTACAGTTGTACAGAAATGGTGGGGTCCTAATCTGACTGTGCAGCAGTGGCCTGAGCCAGGCCCAGTCCAGCTGCACAGCAGTGGTTCAACACAAGCCTGAGTCTGCTTTACGGGGCTTAGAAATGTGGCAGCAGGGGAGAGGTGACAGTGTTAATTGCCACCGCTTTCCCACCGCCAAGTTTCCCAACCTGTGGGGAGCCCTGGAACTGGATACTGTGGGTTCATGGGTTAGATTTGGGCCTCAGGCCAGGGTCTAATCTTCATTTCCTGAGCTTGTTAATTAAAATGTTGAGATAGGTGCTGTGGATGTAAAATACCTTGACTTTATCAAGGCTTTTGACACTGTCACCTTATCATAGAAGGAAATGAGGTTGGTCAGGCATGACCTGCTCTTAGTGAATCTATGCTGGCTCCTTATTGAATCTATGCTGCTGATTAGGGCGGTACGAAACACCATCATTTCATTTCAATGTCCATTTCACCATTTTGAAGGGACAGTGTTTCATTTTGTCATTTCATTTTCTGTTGAAGCACTGTCCCGTTTTGTTTTGTCAAAACTGTTTTGCTGTTTCAAGGAGTTAATGGGGAATAATAAATTGCCTAAAACTGTAATTTCTTGCCTGATTTGGACAAAAATTGCAGGAATGGTAGTCCCTTCTGAAAGCATGAAGTCTGCCAAGTTTTAAGGAGATAGGTGCAGAGGTTTCTGGGAAACTGCACCTCAAAGTGTTCAAAGCGTAAGTTCTGACACTTGCCGGCAGTGGCAGCCTCCTCTCAGCTGGCATGCAGATCCAGGGGCCCACACCCCCAGGAGGGCTGTAGGGCTGTGCCAGACTCCTCGTGGGGGTGCAAGCCACCAGATCTGTGTGCTGGATGAGAGGATCCTGACACTGCTGCCTGGGACTGGAGCTGGGTGCAGCCCACACCCAGAGACGATTGCTGCTGCCGCCTGAGCCTCCTCTCATCCTGCACAGATCTAGGGGCCTGCACCCCTGGGAGGAGACCAGCACAGCCCAGAAGCCCTCCTGGGGTTGTGAGTCCCTGGATCTGCACCCTGGATGAGAGGAGGCTTATTTGCCTCTCCCACTTGGGACCAGCACTGGGCACAGGCGGCGCCCATCACCAGACAAGATTGTTGTTGCCGCAGCCTGAACCTCCTCTCATCCAGCACAGATCCAGGGGTTTGCACCCCCAGGAGAAGTCCAGCACAGCCTGGCAGCCCCCCTGGGGGTATGAACCCTCAGATCTGTGCCCCAGATGAGAGGAGGCTCAGGCTGCCTCTCTCACCAGGGACCGGCACTGGGTTCAGGCTGTGTCCAGCACCAGACAAGTTTGCTGCTGCCACAGCCTGAGGCTCCTCTCATTCGGTGCAGATCTGGAGGCTTGCACCCCTTGGAGGAGTATGGCACAGCCCAGCAGCCCTCCTGGGGGTGTGAGCCCCTGGATTTCATAGACATTAGGGACTGGAAGGGACCTCATGAGATCACTGGGTCCAGCCCCCCCCACCATAAGCAGGAAGTCAGCTGGAATCAAGTGACCCCAGCAAGAAGTAAATCCAGCTGTTTTTTGAAGGAGTCCAGAGTAGGTGCTTGCGCCACCTCTCGGGGGAGTTTGTTCCAGACCCTGGACCCTCCTGAGCCTTCTCTTCTCCAGACTGAAGAGAAGAGAAGGCTCCAGCCTCTCCTTGTACTGCCTTCCCTCCAGGCCTTGGATCATATGAGTGGCTCTCCTCTGGACTCTCTGAAGCTTCTCCACATCCTTCCTGAAGTGGGGGGCCCAGTACTGGACACAGTACTCCAGCTGCCATCTCACCAGGGCTGAGTAAAGTGAGAGGATGACTTTCCTGGTTTTGCTTAAGATGCATCAGTGGATGCACGTCAGAGTTTGGTTAGCTTTGCCTGCCACTGCGTCACATTGGTGGCTCATATTCATCTTGTGGTCAATCAAGACTCCTGAGTCCCTTTCAGTCATGGTGCTAGTGAGTGTAGCCCTGCGGAGCCTGTAAGTATGCTGAGGGTTCTTCCTACTGAGGTGTAGTACCTTGCACTTCTCTGCATTGAAGGCCATCCAGTTTTGGTCAGGCAACTTTGAGAACGTGTCCAAGTCAGCCTCCATTCCCAGCCTGTCCTGCAGTGTGACAGCCCTCCCCCATAATTTGGTAACATTCGTGAACTTGGCCAGTTTACATCTGACTCCTTAATCTAGATCATGGATGAAAATGTTAAAGAGTATTGGCCCGAGTACCAAGCCCTGAGGGACTCCACTGGTAGCCTTGCACCACGTTGTTTTGCTCCCTTCAACTGGTACTCTTTGGGTCCAACCCCATAGCCAGTTACCTAGCCCTCAGACCATATGATGGTCAAGGCCACAGTTCCCCAGCTTAATCATGAGGACATCATGGGGAACTAGGTCAAAGGCCTTCTTGAAATCCAGATATATGACGTCCACATCATGTCCCTTGTCCAGGGCATATGTTACCTGGTCATAGAAAGAGATGAGGTTGGTCAGGCAAGCCCTGCCAGTCACAAAATCATGTTGGCTGGCATTCAGAAGCTTGCCTTCCGTTAGTCTGGCGTTGGTGGATCCCTTGACAATTTTCTCCAGGATTTTTCCAGGGACAGATGTCAGACTGATTGGTCTATAGTTCCCTGGGTCATCCCTCCTCCCTTTCTTGTAGATAGGGACCATGTTGGCTCTTTTTCAGTCATCCGGGATCTCACCTGAGTGCCACGATTTTTCCGATATCCCTGCCAACGGGGATGCAATGATGTCTGCAAGCTCTTTCAAGACCCGTGGATACGTTCCATCTGGGCCCGCGGACTTGAGAATGTCCAGTTTCTCAAGGTGTTCCCTCACCTGATCCACATCTATTTTGGACCCGTTGCCCTCTCCTGAATTGGTTTGCGCCATTCCTGGCAGTGTGATCCTCATGGAAGGATAAAAAATTGATGTAAAAAAGTCATTTAGGAGATTGGCCTTTTCTTGGGCATCTGATGTCAGTTGCCCTGTTGGATCTCTCAGGGGCCCAATACTATCCTTGTTCTTTTTGCTACTTCCCACATACCTGAAGAAGGACTTTTTTGTTGTCCTTGATCTCCATAGCTAGCCTAAGTTCGGTTTATTCCTTGGCTTTTCTCAACCGCTCTCTGCAGGTACAGCGAGTGCAGAGTAATCCTCTTTGGCAATGCTTCCTGTTTTCCAGCTGGTGTAGGCTACTTTTTTGAGCTTAATGAGGTCCAACAGTTCCTTATTGAGCTATGAGGGCTTTCTTGCCCATTGACTGCTGTCCTTGATCTCCATAGCTAGCCTAAGTTCGGTTTATTCCTTGGCTTTTCTCAACCGCTCTCTGCAGGTACAGCGAGTGCAGAGTAATCCTCTTTGGCAATGCTTCCTGTTTTCCAGCTGGTGTAGGCTACTTTTTTGAGCTTAATGAGGTCCAACAGTTCCTTATTGAGCTATGAGGGCTTTCTTGCCCATTGACTGCATTTCTTGTGAGAAGGGTTGGCTTTGCTCTGTGCTTCAAGGATTATGTTTTTGAGCGATGACCATTCCTTATGTACTCCACTTTCCAGGGGGGTATGGACTCTGATTGCCTGACTGACCAATTGTCTCAGTTAGCAGAAGTTGGCCTTCTCAAAGTTAAGGACTTCTGTTTTACTGAGGGGTTTGCCTGTTCTTCGGTGAACTAAGAAGGTGACCAATTCATGGCCACTGTCACCAAGCTTCCCCTTGATCCACAGATTGCTCACCAGGTCCTCCCCCTTGGCCAGGACCAGATCCAGCAATGCCTTCCCCCTAGTCAGTCCATAGACCTCCTGTGTTAGGTAGAGGTCATAGATGCACATGAGAAAACTACATGACCTGTCAGATTTGGCCATGCGCTCATCCCAAGAGATGTCAGGAAAGTTGAAGTCCCCCATGATTATCAAGCATCGGGAGAGTGCAGCTTCGACCAGTTCCCTATTGAATTCCTGATCTAGGTCTCCCTCTTGTGGGGGTGGGGAGGGTCTATAGTAGACTCCTACAAATAAGTCATCCTCCCCATGTTCTCCTTGTATCTCAACCCAGAGGGTCTCAAGACACCCTTCTTGGTTTGGAAACTCAATCTGCAGGGAGGTGAGATGATCTTTGACGTAGAGAGCAACACCCCCATCCCTTTTCCCGACACGGTCTCTCCTATACAAGGTATAACCCTCTACTGCCATTGGCCAATCATAGGTTGAGTCCTACCAGGTCTCCGTAATTCCTACAAGGTCATAGTCATTATCACATAGGAGAAGGACTAGTTCCTCATACTTGTTTCCCAAGCTCCTGGTGTTTGTGTACAGGCAGTTAAGTCTGCCATGTGAAGCCCAATGCTTCCATGAGGGGTTAAGAGGGAACTTTCCTTGGGCTGTCACTAGAGCAGGATCCCTTAGGCTGCCCAAGTTATTGGTAGTGCAGCTGACATGACCTGGGCTAGAACTGTTGGTAGACTGCCCATCCCCCAGCAGTCTCAGTTTAAAGCCCAGTCAAGAAGGTCAGCCATTCTGGCCGAGAAGAGCTTCTTTCCCTTCCAGGTGAGGTGGAGACCATCCCTTCCCTACAGTCTGCTCTCTCTGAAGTGTGGACCGTGGTTGAGGAAGCCAAATCCACCATTGCCAGAGTCTTCTATTCACCTCATTGATGCACCTGTCCCTCTGAAGCCCATGTCCTGTGACAGAGAGGAGTGAAGAGAAAACTATCTGTGCCCCCAGACCCTTGAGCCCACCTCCCAGAGCCCTGTAGTCACACATGACTTAGCCTGGACTTCTCCATCTGTGTCATTGGTTCCCACATGGATGAGAAGCATGGGATGGTGGTCAGAGGGCCAGGTGAGTTTGGGGATCCTCTCCATCACATCCCAGACACAAGCTTCAGGTAAGAAGCAGACCTCATGGGGCCAAGAGGTCAGGGTGACAGATCACTCCCTCAGTCCACCTAAGGAGGGAGTCACCCACCGCAATAATTCTGCACCTTCTTCTAGGCACACGTGCTGATAGCCTCACATCCTCACATGCTGAAGCTGGAGAAATGGCTGGCTCCACTGATGCAAGAGGTGCAAAGTGGTTGTGCAGCTCCAGGGGAGTAGTAACCCTGCTGCTGCACCTCTTTGGGCCAGAATCAACTGTTGTCCAGGAAACCCCAGACTGGACTTCGTGGCAGTTCCTTGGTTCCACCACTCTGTCATAAGCCATCAGGTGGAGAGCCTGAAAGTAAGAGTCCAGCTTCTGCTCCGCATCCCTAATGGAGTACAGCTGCTGGACCATTGCCTGGAGTTCCCTAATCTGGCACTCCAGGGCCTCCACCATTGAGTACACCCCACAAGGGTGGGTATCAGTGTCCCCAAACTCAGCTGCCTGCAGTCTTCCTAGGCAGCCTTCACAAGGAGCCTGGGGCTCTGTCTGAGTGGAGGCCAGGGCTGAGGGTTCTGCCTGGGAGAGGGCAGGGACCACAGGCTTTGTCTGGGTATAGGCCAGAACCATGGGCTTCATTTGGATGGAGACCCCAGAGGTTACATAGAAGGGGAGTTCGGGTGCAGGGGGGAGCCTTGGGGGGGGGGTGACGTGTCCCACCCACCATGGTCCTTGTAGTAGTCTGGCTACTACTGTGCACACCCTTGGCTAGGGTTCAGTGCCTAGAGCCTTGGGCCCTCCTGCTCGCCCTCCTGTGCAAACTCCCACGCTAACTCATGTGCTGGGAAGACAAGTGCACTTGTTTGTGCATCCTGTTCATGCAGCTTCCTGGGGAGCTGGGCCAAGTAGGAGCCAGGGCGGGGCAAGACCCTCCTCAGCTCCTCTCAGCTGCCTCCCCTCAGCTGTGCTGGCCCCTCCCATGATGGGCCCCACTTACAGCTGTGCTCAGGGTCAGTCAGGGGCGCTCTGCAGCTACTGGGGGTTGCTGGGGGGGGCTTCGTGGTGTGGGACCGCGATCGGCTTACACCCGTGCATCTCATGCCACTCCCCGAGCCCAACTGCAGCTTTTTTTCCATTGGCAGGTCCTTTTAAACTGTGTGCATGTGCAGTGGGCCCACCACCAGCACCACGCTGCTCCCAGATAGGGGGGACCATACCCAGGGTATGGGGGACCCTGCCCCACTGGAGAAGGACAGGTAAGTACCCTCTCCCCCTCTTCCTCTCTCTCCCTGGGGGGCTGGGCCAAGTAGGAGCTGAGGTGGGGCGAGACCCTCCTTGGCTCCTCTCAGCTTCCTCCCCGCAGCTGTGCTAGCCCCCTCCCACCATGGGCCCTGCTTACCTCCAGCTGTGCTCAGGGTCAGTTGCAGGTGCTCTGTAGCTGCTTGGAGTTGCTGGGGGGCTTCAGGATGTGGGGGCACAATGGGCTTACTGCCTGGGTGGCTGACATCACCACAGACCCCAAGCACCTGGCATGGCCCTTCCCGGCCAGCAGCGCAATGCAGTCAGGGTGCACTGAGGACAGCCCACCCCAGTTGACAGTTGCATCAGGAGCAAAGGGGTCCCGGCGGATCTGTTCCCCAGATAAGAGGAGACTCAGGCAGTCTCTCCCACCAGTGACCAGCACCCCCACCCCCGCTCACCTCCCTGCTTGGCTGCAGCCCCCCGCTCGGCCTGCAGATGGGTGTAGCCCCCTGCTCACCTCCCTGCTCAGCTCCAGCCCCCCCCACTTGGCTCCAGCCCCCCCACTTGGCCCGCAGCCAGCTATGGCCTGCCCACTTGTGCAGCGGCTGGCTGAGGCCCACCTGCACACTCCCTGTCTGGCTGTGGCCCCTCGTGCACCTCCTGCCCGGCTGCAGCCTCCTCACTCACCTAATTTTGCTGTTTCAAGCTCGAAATGCATTAAACAGCTTTTAAATGAAACACTCAGTGAACTTTCACACAGCCCTACTGCTGATCACCTTGTTCTCCTTTAGTTGTTTCAAAATTTATTCCTTGAAGACTCTCTCCATGATCTTTCAAGGTATTGGGAGAAGACTCCCATTTCCTGGATCTTTCTTTTTCTCTTTCTTAAAGATGGGCACTGTTTGCCCTTTTCCAGTCATCCAGGACCACACCCAAGCTCCATGAGTTCTCAAAGAGGATAGCCAATGACTCTGAAATTACCTCAGCCAATTCCTTCACTATACTAGGGTGCATCCCATCTGCCCCTACCGACTTGAAACCATCTAGCTTCTCTAAGTAATCCCTAACCTGTTCTGCCATTACTCTAGGCTGTTTGTTTCTTCCCTATCTTTGTTGCCTACTGCACTCATCATCAGCTGCCCCTATTTGTAAAACTGAAGTAAAACGGCATTAAATACTTCAGCCTTTCCTCCATTATTCATAGCTAGGGTGTCTTCAGTATTTCATAAGGAAACTATGGTTTCTTTGGTCTTTCTTTTACTTTAGACATGCTTGTAGAATAGAATTGGGGGAGCGGGGTAGGGAATGCTTAACAAAGAGGGCAATCTGCACTTCACTCAAACCCTTCAACTGGTTTCATGTTTAATATGGAGTCACAGAGGCTTTAGTGAATTTTTAGATTAGTGAATTTTCTAGGTGTAAAATTCCCATTATTCTCAAAGGGTCTTCTATACTAAAGTCATCAGCATATGGCAGGGGAACCCTAAGGTAAACAAAAGATGAAAAGCCTTTCCAATCATTTGCTTCATAACAGCTAAACTACCCTTCTTAAAGTTTCTGTGCTTCTTTACTGAAAGAGTCCCTCTGTGCTATGACAGGTGGAATGGATTCTGATTTTGTGATTGAAGGTTACATTGCTATTAACGTACTATGGAGGAATAGGTAGGGGTGCTCTCCCTCCTTCCATATCTTAAGTACATTCTAGCATCTTGCTACTGATTGTGATTAAATTTATGGATATTACAGTGAATGGCCAAACTTAACATGGATCAGTGCTCACTGGCAGTTTTGACTATGTATGTGATTGATATAACCACAGGACAGGCTGTTTCCTGAAGATATTTTGAAATGAAAAATGCTGTGTGATTATTAGAGACCTGTAAATACTTGTTAGCAATAGAATTTTCCCGGTCTGTGGATTTTTCTTTTTTGGGGGCCCATTTCTAGTTTTGAGTTAAATGACTAAAATGTTATCTGCGGTCAAGACACTGTGAAAAAACAGTAAGAAGCCCGGATCCCATCCTCTCATTGCATTTTTGAGCAGGGTCAGCTGGCTTTTATTTATATGAATAAAATGCAAGATGCAAACATAAAAATCACTGAGGCAGTTCTAAAACTAGGCTAGAGATGAAACAATCTTGAAATCTGGCAGATGCAGGGAAAGCTTAGTGGCCTCAGGGAATGGCTTGAAATGATTGATGAAATAAATGATTAATGAAACAGTATGATTAGCTTATCGCACAACCCATTATCATTCAGATCCTGAAGACAGAAACTAAAAGGAGCAGGGCTATGTGGGTGTGATTGGTGTCCTATGCAAGAATTTGTGCCAAACAGACATTTCCAGGCTGCAAGGGGCTCCCAAAAAGAGAGAGTCTTTGCAGTATTGCACTCTGCAGAGTCTTAAAATGAATCTTTCCCTTCAGAAAGGGTTGCGACAATAGGGCTGTGGTTAAGCTGTTGCTTGGTAATTGGTATCTATCTGCCTTATACTCAAAGAAGAGAAGTTCTTAATTCTTCCCTGGACCATCTAAAGCTTTTCAGTTGACAACTTGACACTTAGTACTAACAGTGCCACTGTCTAACGTTATACCATCAGATCTCAGAGCTAACTAATTTTGGTGCATCAGTCATAGGAGTCAGAGACATGAGAGATTTCTTGGGTGTAGTGGGACCCTGGCTGAAGGGTCACACCAGGAAGGGAGCTGGGTGCACACTCTCAATGGGTGTTTAGTCCCCTTATCTATATCCTGCCTGCTATGACTTGTTGTTAGTGAGAAGGATATCAGGAGGTGGTACCTGACAGTAGCGGCGTACATTGAGATGGATACAAGTGTCAATGTTTGTGCATCTTCTGTGGGGCTCCACCTCCCCTACTACACCCCAACCCATTCCACTTGGGTGTCCTTGTGATGCTATCAGGGTAAGCACCTGGTCCCCTAGGCACCTGCCTTCATGTGAAAAAAGAAAGATCAGACATTGAAAAAAACCCAGAAATATCTGGGACCAACATAAGTGGGCTAGACCCTTCTACTCCAGCAAGGGTTTACCATCAATGACGTCCATACCACATAGAAATTAATAAAGCAATACAAAATAAATAGTCATGTCTGTTGTTCATCCACAGGCCTAACTTTGGCCTTGAAGTATACATCCGCCTTCCCCTAAGGTGGCTAAAGCTCTTCAGGGCTTGCCCCCAGTTACGAGTCTGATTCACAGGGCTGGCCTGTATCTGGCCAGCTTCTGTGGGTGATATGGGGCCACAGGTACTATGAACTCCCATGAGACAGATATCTGGCACCCAGCATCCACAGGGTCATCAGGTTCCTGTCTTGGGAACAAAGGTTGGGCTAGCATCCGGTGAGGCATCCTCAACTCTGATGGAGAGATGCAATGCACTCTGGTGCCTACACCAGTATCTTCCCCCTCATGGGGCTGATGCCTCTTTACAAGGGAAGTTCTGGGTTGATCTGAGCCAACCCAGGCCCCTGCAGACCCCCATGTGCCCTGCTGCTTCTGCCAGATGCTGAGAGCCCCAGTGGGGCTCATCATTACCTGCAGCTGTGGCTCCTGGACTCTAGTTGGTGCCAGGCACTCCAGCTGCCTGTTCTCAGCCCTGCCTGGGCTCTGGGCCTGTGTGGTGCCCTGCTGTACCCTGGGGATGAATGCATGGGGGAGTGAGTCACCCACCATTTCTCTGCCCTGCCCGGGGCAAGCATGTGTGTGTTGCGGAGGAGGTGCTGCTGCCTGCCTACAGGCCCACTGTTTGCTGCCAAGTTCGCCTGGGCTCCCAGTGGTTGTGGAGCACACTGGAGGCCATCATCTCATCCCTACTATATGAAACCTTCTGAAAGTGGTGATTGTGCTTCCATTGCAGCTTTACTTTCACCTGTATAAGTTCTTTTCTGTCCTGAACTGTAGTGAAACACTGCTTTCAACTAAGAACAGTAGTCTTTTTGCAATGTAGCTGGCTGCATCTTGTTCAAAGCTCGTTTAGGCAGCATTTGAAATGGTTACTGCACAGCTAAGTATAACAAAACCAGCATCAGTATTTATTACTTTAATAAATCTGAAGAAATAATGAAAACTATGAACTAGGCCAACCCCCTACAAAAGTTCATCAGCCAGTTTTAGAACTTTTACGGAACCATTAAGCATGTTGCTATGGAACTGCCCACAGCCTTTCCACTCTGAGTGGCTCCACTGCATAATAACATGGGCTTTCCATGACAAATAATCACATAATGATAGCTTCTGGGAAGCTTGTTGACAAAACTTGCTGTTACTCCTGTAGTGCATTTATATAATAACATTATGGGTTAACCACAAGGTAGGTAAAGTGGCTAGTGCTCATTTTGGGCGGATGTCAAAAGACCAATTCAGATATTGGTTTTTTCCACATACACAGATGTAAACATGTACTTCATGTCTGAATCACCCATTTTAAGTGAAAGAATAAAAGCAAGAGGTCAAAAAGAGTATGTCTCTCTGAGATCAGAGTATGTAATGTCTTGTAGGCCTTTTATTATGAAAGATGCCTGGTCTGTGAAGTAAACATTAGATTTGAAGAAATCTACCTAAAATAGCCATTATATTGAAAAGTAGGTGGTAGCTTACTACAAAACAGGTATGCTAAAATTTGAATGAATATCCAAAGATACCTATAACAGTTTAGTAGGCTAGACTAGGAGTAGACCAGGGGTCGGGTCTGGCCTGCACACATGAGGCTTCAACAACATTTGGCAACAGGGGCCACTGGCTGAAAGTGCTCTCCCTGTGTTGCTGCAGGGACAATTGAGGTGGATTATTCTGGCCCACAGCTGGAAAAGTTTGCCTACCTTTGGGCTAGAAAGTTCCTGATGCCAGACCTCCTTGTGATGCTTCTAGTAATGGGACATTTAAACATGGGAAGTGCTATACAATTGCTAACTGGTGCTCCTTAGTTTAAGTAAATCCTAGTTCTCTTTTGGAAATAGTCACCTGGGTCACAACTTGGCTGTTAGTCATATCAAAAGATGGACTACAGTAAGAGCCAGAGATGCTTGGAACCAGAGAGTCTTGCTGCTTGGAGAAATGCTTTGCTCCTCTAGTGTTTCTGCCTTGCTTTGCTTCTTTGGTGTCCCGTTCCCAAACACTGTCAAAGGTTTATGCCTGCAGATACTCAGGAAATTTTATATGGGGTCCTTAGAGAAAGTAATTTCCTCTTCCTGTGTCTCGGTTTCCCCATATATAAAAGAGGGACAGGGATGCCAAATGTCTTTGGAACAGTTTCTGGTATCTGTGAATTAGTTAGTTACTCAATGGTAGTATTGGCAAATGGCTTAAATATCCAGTTCTCTATCAATTCTTACGTTAACATTAATACAAAAAACTCTAACATGCTAAAAATTAAAAGACAGCATAAAATTGAAATGAATATTAAAGTGAGAAAGAACATGGTACTAAACGCTCATTATTATAGTCAAGATTTCAACATGGGCTGGGCCCCAGGAGAGACAATAGCATTTCAAACCACAGTGACCCAACAGCTTAAAACTTCTCATTATGTGTGTGCGCTCCAGAGATCACCCCCCCCCACCACCAAGGATTCATGTGCTAATTAGCCCCCACTCACAGCTGGAAGTGGGTGTTCTTGTCAGAGTCCTCGGATGCTCCAAAAATGTATATGCAGGTGAGGCACTGGGCAACCTGGTCCAGCTTCATTTAATGGAGAGCAGGACTACCCTAATCATATGTACCAGGCTGAGAGAAGGGAGTGATGGAGGGATACTGGGTGTACTGTTTGGGGCCCTGTTTGGTGATGTTTGCCAGGCATTTAAGGCTGATGAAGAAGCAAGAATCATTGGAATGGAAAAAAAGGCACAGCTCATTTGTGGCAATGAAGAGGAAGTCTAAATGTATGCACTGTAGTATCTCACCATGACTTAAGAAAGAGTTGGCACTGAAGGACTGCACTTAATGAGCACTACCATTTATCTTATTCAGATGGGTTGCCCTAACCTATTATTGTGGTAAGTTTCCATGAGCATCTTGGCCTTTTGGCTAAGATCAAGCATTTTTGGCATGAAGGGGAGGGTGTCAGGGCTGGTTCTGGTTCTTCCAGTGCTGGCCTGGTATTGCAGTGTCTCCAGGCCTGATGCCAGTTCTCTGTGGAGGGAGGACCTGCCTGGCTTTTATTTTTAAGCACCCCCCCAAAAGGGGATGGGGGTCCTATCAGCATGTTTGCCCAATATGGTCCATGTGTTATATAGTAATGCTCTGTGTTGGCTGCATTTAATTAACTTCATAAGTGGTTTCCATTACTGAACACATGCAGCTTTTGGCAGCAGTTTAATGATAGCCAATGGATTTAATGATGTTGTCTTGTATGCGACTGTAAGACAAGGAGCTTCCCCTCCCCCATGCTGATTGGAGGAAAAAACCTCTTCTTCTATTTGAGGAAATACATTAATGTCTTGCGGGGCAGGGGGTCGCGCATTGGTGTGTGTTTCTTGTAGTGCTGAACACCATGCATAGATCCCAGTTCAGGAATTGGGCTCTTCTGCTTCAAAAAGCTTTGGAAGGGTAAGTAAGAAAATAGAATTCACCCTGCAAAATTCTTCCTAGAATTTCCCATGTGATCAGAGCCAGGATCATGTCTAAACATCTGCAAGGGAACCATTATATATAACCACAAGTTCCTGTAATTACTGTATTAATTTTCTGATTTCCTCAAGCATTAGTACCATGGTATAACTACCTCTGCAGATACTGACTTGTTTTCGTGTATTGTAAACTTACCCTGGAGGCTCTCAGGATAATACATGAAACTCAAGATACCACATGTCTATTTTTCTGCTTGATTATTTCACATTATAGTGTCTAAAAGTACAGGGTGTTGTTTGTGGAGGTTGGGGAAGATTGTCTTTTTGATAAAGACTATGGTATGTTTCTTTTCTACTGGTTCTCAATGCTATTTTTTGACCAGTTTTAATTAAACATTACTTTTGAAAACATCCAGAACTCCCAGTGGGTCACTTTTAGGAATAGTAGTTTCAATTTCAGTTACTGAAAGTGGGGTACTTCCCTATCTATGGCAATAGAATAAACTCTATCACTGTCCTAACAAATGCTAACATTGCTGGACATAACTGAGCAGAACTATCAAGATGGTCTTGTGTCCATGAAAGCTAATTGCCTTCATATGTTGGAGCTCTTGTTTATATTTAGTGTACAAAATCTGATTCTAGTCAGGCTTTATTTAATAGAGTCATGATGTTTAAGGTAGCTTTTCTCAACCCTAGTGCTGCAGCACTGCGCGGTGCCTTGAGATCCTTTCAACAGTGCTGCAGGGTGCCACACAATGTTAGCACTGTTAGGTGTGCAAACATGATTAACGTGATAAGCCCAGAGTTTTCGCAAGGAATACATAGTGTTATAAACATTCTGTACTGTTGCAGTCTTGCTGAGTTCTTTGCAGAAGAAAAAACTCTATTATTTTTCTATCGTCAAAAAAAGTGAAAACTAAGAGCTGACATTTTCTCAGAGGTGCCTTGAATCTATCAAAGGGTGCCTTGCATCTAACGAAGTTGAGAATCACCAGTCTAAGGTAACATACAGTTGAGAACAAAACTGTCAAGTAATTATGCTTGAAACTGAATTGTACATTTTTCCTTTAAAAAGAAAAACAAAATTAAAACATTGCCAAATCCTGATTGTATGTCACATTTATTTGAATGGTATTACTTAGTTAAACATCTTTTAGCAAGTAAAATATTTGCTTAAATCTATATGTAGGAAAGTTTTACTAGTAGCCAAAAATAAATAAATAAAAAAGCAAAATGGGCTGGTTGTTCCTTGTCTTCAGTGAAGCAGTGTTGAAAACAATATAGACTTGGACTGTATTTCAAAAGCTTTATTTACAAACAGAGGTTAAAATGTCATTAACCTAAAAAAATCTAGATTCTGCAGAATCTGTATGCAAGGCAGGGCACTTTAAGATGAGCTGGATTTTGGGCATCTTGAAATAATCCAAGAAGAATTTAGACTTACTTGTATGTGACAAAAAAATAACATTGAAAAGCTAGTCTTATTCCAACTCTATAGATTGTTTAAACTTCAACCTTTATGTGTCTAGAATAAAAACTTTATTTTACAAGCTTCCTGTGCTGCATGCAATTATTTTAACATGATTCAGAAGTTAATTGGTATTGAGAAACTTGGCAAATAGACAGGAGGCTTATGTTTTCAGCTCCTGTTGTAAGCACATTAACCAATACCAGTGGAAATTGTTGATCACAAGGCATTAGTTATTAAATAAGACTAAATGGCTAAGAAAGTTACCCTTCCTACCTAGCAAGAGAAAACTATTTCTTTGAAGAAAAGTCTTCTTAAACAGAGATCTGTCTCAATTACAGATCAGTTTCTAACCTTTTTCAAGAAAGGTGTAGCAATACATTTCTTTGGTGATTATCCTTGACCTTATAAGCTTCTGTTGAAAAATGGTGTATCTTAAAGAAAAAAGATTGCATCAATATCCTTTCTGCAACTGGATACAAGATCATCTTTCTATTTTGAGATGTCTAGGTTTGTCAGTTCCTGTTATCACTTTGAGATTTTAGGAGAATACCTGCTGTTCCAGTTATCTGGTGATCATTTCTTCGGATTATCTTGCATTCTTTCTGGAGGGCCCTATGTGATACAATGGATGATAGCTTGTTAATAGTGAAGTTTCTCATCTAGTGTGTTGTAGTGTTTTATTTTTTTCCAGTATCAGAGACCACAAGGAGGTTTAGTGAGGTTAAAACATGGAAGATCTTTGGAATATTGACATTCCCGCATTATTTTTTGTGCCCAGGAAAATTGTTTGGTGACTGGAGTTTAAATGTTTGATAGCAATGACAGTGACACAGAGTGGGGGAAACACCTAAAAGAGATGAAGATACTGGGCTACAGTTGGCTAGATTTAGAATGTCCAATAACATTAGACTTTTCTTGTTAACAAAAGTTTCATAATTTCCTGTTATTTGTTAAGTTATGTAGCAGCTACCTAATTAACTAATTAAAAACAATCTTGCCATTTTCTCTTTGGCATGCAATTCTTAATGGTACATTAAAAATAACTTAACAAAGTGTGTAGCTGGCTTCTTATCCAAACTCTTGCTGGCTTTTTGTATGATCCGTGTCAAGTCATTTAATCCAAGACTGAAAGCTATGCCAGTAAATGTGGAAAGCTGTATTCCTGGCACATTTGAGAATGATGTTTGGAACAGCACAGAAGAAAATGCCATGGTGCTTTACAACTGGTACAACAAACACTTCCAAGTAACAGTCTGGCACTTTCTACTTCTATTTAAGCTGTTCTGCTGAATGCTCTGAATTAGCTCTGGAGAGCGAGAATGCTGCAGCTCAAGTCAGAAATTCCTGCGTTTCAGATTTTTGTTTTTGTTGCATCTTCTCTGCAATGTATATAAGCAATTTGTTTCTCTGTGTCCTATATGTTAATATAGTCCTTTCAGTCTTGCTGTTATTCAGCGTAAGACCTGGACAAGATAAATTTTTAGCTTATGTGTTAAAGCATATAGAAGGGAATTTACAAAATGGTTGTAAAAGATCCTTTATCGTTTCCCATATTCTCAAGTGATAACACTTATGGCATTAAAGTTAAAACAAACTTGAAGTCTCCTGCAAGCTTTTGAACTGCTAGAGACATCTATTCTTAGTGCCACAGGCAGCCTGTGGAACATGCAAGGCAGCTGACAAGAGAGGAGCTGTCCCAATAATATTAATCATAGACTTTGACAGCAAGCATATTTGAAACTAAGCACAGATGGTTGACTGTTCTGTGGCTCCTTCCTTTTTAGTAGGGGTGTGCAAAATGGGCTGTATTTGATTTGGATTCAAATCGGGGACAGTGATTCAGTTCTTTGATTCGGATCACTGTCCCCACTTCAATTCGGCCAAATCTGAATCTGAAGATTCGATGCTGAGTTGGAGAATCAATGAATCGGCCATAGACACAGCTTTAAATGTTTTTCTACATACCTCGAGATACCAGGCATGGTTTGTGAACGCTGCGATGGTGGGGTGGATGGAGTGTCCCACAGGAGTGCGGGGGCGGAGCAGGGGGGTGGCTGTGTGCTCAGCGGTGAGCCTAGAAGTGGACTGGAAGTACTTCTGGTCCACTTCTAGGTCTGCTGCCGAGCATGCTGGGGGGGTCCCTGCACCCACCCAACTTGGTGATTGGCTGCAGGGGGACCCCAGGTGCCCCCCAGACCCAGAAGGCATCAGTCACTGAGCCGGGGGGGTGCAGGGGGGCCCCCCAGTGCACTCCCTGGCAGACCTGGAAGTGGACCTGAACTGCTTCTTGTCCACTTTCAGGTCTGCTGCTGGGGAGCACTGGGGAGCCCCCTGCGCTCCTGTGGGACGCTCCATCAGCCCCAGCATCTCAGCATTCACATGCTGCCTGGTAACATGAGGTATGTAGAAAAAACATTTAAAACTGTGTCTATATTTCCAAATCACTGAATCTTTCTGAATCTTTCTGAATCTCTCCAAATTGATTCGGGGGGTTCCGATTCAATTCAGAGAGATTAAAGGGTCTCCTGATTCAATTTGGATTCGGAGATTTGGCCACCAAATCAGGCCAAATCTCCACCAAATTGAATCTGGGACCGAAGCTTTGCACAGCCCTACTTTTTAGTATTGTCTTGCTGTTACTTGTAACTAGTCAGTTTTTGCAAGCTATTTTATTTTGCCAGTTTTTAAAGTCTGTCTCCCCTGGGATGGGACCAGTTAAGAGGCCAAAAATTAACTAGTTTAATAACTGGAAATCCCTGTTCCTTGTAGATTTCATAGATATCATAGACATTAGGGCTGGAAGGGATCTTGTAAGATCATCAGGTCCAGCCCCCAGTCCAAGGGGCAGGAAGTCAGCTGGGGTCAAAGGATCCCAGCAAGATAAGCATCCAAATGTTTCTTGAAAGTGTCCATAGTAGGTGCTTGCACCACCTCTGGGGGGAATCTATTCCAGGCCTTGGGGCCTCGAACAGTAAAGTTTTTTCTTATGTCCAGCCTAAAACTGTCTTGTAGGATCTTGTCATTCCTCGGGGTGCTCTGGTGAACAGGAGTTTCCTTAATGTCTGTTTTGGGACTCTTTCTAGCTGTAGGTGCCAGTCTGTGGTAGAATAAATGTAATTCTGTTGGGCAGGGTGAGAGGATACCAGAAATCAAGTTGATGGTGAACTAACCTCTTATGATATGAAGCTTGGCTCTGTAGAAGTTTGTTATGAAGCTGCAGGACAGGCCTGGGGAAAGAAGGCAGCACAGACTGAATGGAGTTCACAGAATAAGGTGCAGAAGGTTCATTTTCTAAGTCACTGGCAAAGTGTAGGGGGTGCACGCAGGTGTATGTGCACTCTCTGAGATTGGCAGCGCACCCCTTGCGAAAAGTGCTGCTGGTGGGTGGTCACTGCTCACCACCCCCCACTCCCAGCAGCATCTGCAGGTGGTCACCAGCCACTGGTCAGTGCTCACCACACCCCCTTCTGCTGCTGACACTGCCACGGCCGGCTGCAGGAGCTCCCTGCTCGACCTGTCCCTGCTGCCGACACCGCCATGGCTGCCTGCGGGAGCTCCCCACTTGTCACCGTCACACCCCCACTGCCACTGCCTGTGGTCAGTCACAATGCCCCCCTAGCCCCCAGGGACATGCGTCATTCATGTTCTCAGTTCTATATAGTAGTCCATAAAGCTTCATCCACTTACTCCTCTCTCTTACCTAATGTGTTTGACTAAAGCATACCTTCTGGAAGGGCATTCAACTTTTTGTTTTGAAGGACTGAAGAAGTACAGAATCTACCACTTTGGAAATATTTTTTCATTGATTTCATTCTTATTATGCCTTTCCCCTCCAGAACAGAACCCTTAAGATACCCAATATTTTCTCTCTGAAGATACTTACTACACTGCAGTCAAGTCACCTCTTGAGTATTCTTTTAGGTGCTAATCTAAACAGGCAGAGCTCCTGGTATCTTTCTCTCTTTCTGTGTGGCACTTTCTATAGCTCTCATACCTATTTGGTAGCTGTTCTCTGCACCTTCTCAATTTTCTTTAAAATTTTTGTTTAAAAATGGGTATAAGACCTGGAGGCAGCATTTTAGTATTGCTCAAACCAATGCCTATACAGAAGCAAAGATCACCCTCCTAGTCTTATTTTTATATTCTGTTTATACATCCAAGGATAGGATTAGTCATTTCAGCTGCTGTATTATATGGAAAAATCCCTGTCTCTTGTGACCCCTACATTCTGCCCAGAGTTGTTGTCAGTCCTCCTATTCTGTGGAACTGATCTATATTTTTTGTTTCTAGATGTGTATGTTTGCATCTGGCTCTACTGACATGTAACTTGTTTGAATTGGCCCAGTTTACCAGATTATTCTTTAAGACAGCCCCGCCTCACCAATTATCATGCAATCAGTTTTTGCCATAAGTAAATATCGGATGTAGTTTTATATTTACTTCCAGTTCACTAACAGAAACATTGAAGCAGGTCAGACCTTGGGCTGCTTAGGGAATCCCCATGAAATGATAATTTCCCTTTGAACTTTTGAGATCTGTCAGCCAGCTCTTAATCCATTCAAACTTTCACTATTGTTTAGTACTAACTCTTTAATAAAGTGTCATTCAGAGCTAAGTCAAATGCCTTAAAAATCTATATATAACTATGCATTTCTCTTCATCAACCAGACTATATCAGAATGAAATAGGCTTTGACAAGTCCTAATTTCTAGTAAAACCACATTGATTGATTGGCCTCTTATTTCTTATTTGTTGAATCCCATATCAATGTTATACTTTATCTTGCTGAGGTTTGTCAGATTAATTGTCCTTCATTTTCAGACTCTTATTTCTCCTTTTTTGAATATTAACCCAGCATTAGCATTCTTCTGGAAGTTCCCTGATAGTCCAAGACTTATTATAAACTAACAGCTGTGAGTCAGAGATTTCTCTTGGCCTACACCTCTAGGACTTGTGTACAAAAGGTATCCAGGTCTGTTGACTTAAACCTTATCCACATCAGTCATTGATTGATATACTTAGTTATTACTTGACTGGAAAGCAGTTTGTGATCATTCTTATGTGACATGGCTATATTACCTGAATGCTGTTTAAATACAGAAAAGAAATAGTTATTGTTCATCACTGCCAGTCGTACCCTCTCCATCCAGTAAGAGACCTATACCGTTTGTAGGTTTCATTTTGTGATATACTCAGTGTTATTTTCTCTCCTTAGCTTTGCCAGTGATGCAGTTTTTCCTAATGTCTCCAGCTTTCCTTAATGCATCGTATAAAGTAAAAGTTATGCAGTGTAAACAAGATTTATTTCTTCTTTTTCTCTGTAGTGCTGTTTTTTCACTTCTCATATCTGCCTTCACTTTTAGCTGGAAGGGGCTTTTAGTCAATGTTTAATTTCCATAATTTTGGCTTTTTTCACTATCTAATACTCTCTTCTTAAGCTACTTATAATTCTTTTCATTTGTCCGTCTACTTCCTACTCATTTGACTCACAACTTCCTTCAGCTCTGGGGAGAACTAGCATCTTGAAACATCAAATGTTTATATGAGTAGTTGGTTCTATTCCTTGTTTCAAATAAAGAATATGATCAAGGTATGACCACTGGTCCCGGGATCACCGCCAATTTCTAGTTTAATATTTAGTTCATATTTGGAGAAATAATTGTAGTCCAAAATAGTCACCTGATTTTGGGTGGAATACCACTTCTACTAGAAAATGGTTGTCTAAAAGTTATAAGCACCTATGCCACATCCAGAGAAGCGCAATCATGAGGTATGTGGTGTCACAAACACATCTGCAGCACCACATATCTCATATTAAGATGTTCTCTATGTTGCAAGGGCGCATTGCCTGTGCGTCCACTGCTCTGCATGTTTTTTGTAGGTTTTGTTGACCCCTGGGTATCCAAGGGTCAAAAAAACCCACAGGAAAAAAAAAAGTGGAGCAGTGCATGCACAGACAGTGCACTCGGCTCAAAAGTGGAGCCAGGCTGTCCGGATCTACTCTTCAGCTGCCAGCCAGGCTCCATGCGGCAGGATCGCTACTGCTGCAGCCCGAGGAGACCGCCAGGGCCCCAGGTAAGGTTGCTGGAACCAGCTCAGTGCTGGCCCCAGCTTCCTCTACCCCACCTGGGGTAACTTGCTGCTCACCAAAGCGTACATGTTACAGACATTCCCCCGGGACAAGTAGCGGCAGCACTACTTGTCTCCAAGGAACCAAATGTTCACACTGGGCTGGATGTGCCTCAGATGTTTTGCTACAGGTTACTTGTGATCTGCAGCAACTGTCTCCTAGATTGATGTTCCCATGATGATGATTATTTTATCAACACATTATGGGCAGGTGCTTTCAGATCCACTTTTCCTGATCTTTGGTTTGATTTGGTAGTCTGTTACAGATCACCAGTAGTTCCTCTCCTGAGCTTTGTTAGTACCTTTATCCATGTGCTGGTGAAATCTTGAAGTTCTCAGTATCAAGAACTCTAAAAGTGGTAACTGTACCTTTTAAAATGTAGAGTGGCACCCAATCTTTTACCCATTCAATTCTTCCCAAATAGGAACTAATGAGTTATATTAATTTTCCAGTCATGCAAACTCTTATTCCAGGTTCTAATAATGTCAAGTCCCAGGATATCAGATATTCTTTTCCTTCTCCATGCAAATTTTTTTCCACTTAGTTTTTACTTGGAATTCTATCTTTGGTGACTAAGTAGTTCAATTTCTTCACTTCCCATTCCCATTCAAACTGTGAACTGATGAGAACAGATGGGTAAAGAGAAAGATACAGAGGCACAGAACAGGTTATCAGTGTGCCCACTCCCTTTGAACTGTCGCCTATGGAGTGTGCGTAATATCAAACTTAGTATCCTGCAGAACAAGAACAAAGGTTTCCTTAGACTTTCTGTAACATCAGTTCCTGACTTATTTGCTGCTTCTGCCAATTATATTAAATGTCCACCTCTGTCTCTCTACATTCTTCTTTTGACTATCCTCTTTTTTCCATAGAAAGTGATCTGGCACATGCATACTATTTCCCACCCCCATAGGACCCCTGCCTCATTCAGTGCATTAGATGGGTGATACTCAAAGAGCAGCTATTCAGTATTTTGTTTTTTCTTCATTTGCTCCATGTGTGGTCTTAGCTCATTTTGCTTGTCATCTGCCAACTTTCACTAAGCTTAGATAAGTCAGTGTTCTGACACTGTTATCAACTGTCCCTAACTTGAATTCCTACTATGAGTTGTAGGTCTTCTCTATGAAGGAGGATGTACTTGAATCTTGCTAACATTTAAATGACATTACTTTCATGCACAAGGTAGATTTGAAAATACAAAGTCCTACTTCAGTATGCTTGCTCTTCATGGCCATTGTCATTTCATAGACAGTTTCATGTTTTGTTTTGTTTCTTGAAAATCATGTGCTCATTAAAAAGAAAAACTGGTATCTGCCATAGTGATGGGATAAAACCTCATTCATCCTTAACCTTGAAACACCATTTTTGGATCTCAACATTGAATTTAAATTGATAAAAATAAGCCTGAAAAAGACATGAAGAAGTACCAAGACATTTCCTGAAAAAAGGTTGTATTTTAATGCATACACAGATTTGTATTTTAATGCATATACAGCATTTTAATGCATAGAGATCTGATAAATAAAATCTTTGCCAGTAGTTTTAATACTTGTTTTTTGAGGTTTTTGCCTTGAGTACCTATCTTGATAATCTTAATGACCTTACTATGGTCTTTAAGGGTATGTGCATGTGTTCACTGTGCCCAATCTATTGATCATGCGTCTTACTTTAAACCGTGTAATTATAGATCAAATATGGCATGTGCACATATTAGCAAGTGCTAGGAGCCACACCAGGAACCTGATCAAAGTAAGTTGGGGTGGGGAGAGGGGGAGGCAACATGGGGGGGAGGCTGCTGTGGGGGGTTGATGGGTCCACAGGGACACTGTTCATCCAGGAGTACAGTGGGGTGGGGATGGGGGTGGAGGGCTAAAAATAGCCTGGCCAGGGTTGGGGGGGTGGGGGTTGAAAAAGCACATACCTGGGGCTGGGGCTACCAGCTACGCTTTCCCAGCCCCGGGGCTGTGCTCCAGACACATACAGATGTTCTAAGTTTTATTGATCCAGCCATTTTTTGTTGGATTTAGTTTCCTCAAAAGTATATATGGTTCAGCACTTAGATGGACCGGACCCAGTTAGGTCAATCTTAATGTACCCTAAGTTTGCTTTTTAAAAGGAAAAGGTGCTTATTTTGATGCCATTTCCTGTCACCACAATTATATCCACACACAGGCCTGTCTTGTGTAGGAGTTGAGAGGGTGGAGCAATAACATAGCTTTGTAGGAAAGACATTTATTCAGTCTTGTCAGCACTAAAACGAGAGGTTTCAGCATGGTCAGTGAAGATGATACCTTTGGAGACTTAAGTTGTTAAGCTCAACAAATGTGGGTATGTGAACTGCAGGTTTTTTAGGTTTATCTTAGCCAAATTGTGGTGTGTTGTTTCAAAGAGACAGCAAAAGACATATCCCTCTATGGATCTGGGATGTACTTGAGGACCTCACATCTACTGAATGGTTGCTTATCTTATGCAGTTCTCTCAAGAGGACTTCAACTGTTAACCTAAAATCTGTGGAATGGCTAAACTGTGTGTGTGATGCCTCCCTAAGCCACTTTTGACAATGACTTTTACACCTCTTTTATATTCTTAATTATGCTAAGTATTTTGAACTTTTCTTTGTCCTTATTGTGTACTTTTTATACTTTGTTAAATATTAATACTATAAAGGAGCATAGCTATAGTAAAGTTTTGAACACTACTATTGACCTACCACTTAGAATAATTCCTAAAAATATGTTTTGAAATGCTGTGTCAAAGGATTTGTCTCTATAAATATGCTGACCTGGTTTTGTTGGCAGCATCCCATTGTGTGGACACAGCATATGGTAGTGGAAGGAGCCTTTCTGCTAGTGTATACATGTCCTTGAAAGGCATACCATAAGTTAAGCTAACAAAAAGCACCGTGCTGTCAGCATAATTACATCCACGCCAAAGGTTTTGTTGGCATGGCTATGTCAGCTTAGGGCTGTGTCAGTTTTATGCAGTCCTAGTTAATATAGATACAGAGCAAAACTTTGTATTGTAGATTTAACCAAAGATGACTGGCGCACAGTAATTATCTAAACAAAACTGCTACATTGTCTAGCGCTAATTAAAGGCTGTAAACTTTTTTGACAGAGCTTCAGAATAGACTAGGAGCCAGTCTGGAAAAGGAGCCCAAAGGGGACCCTGGTTATAATAAAATACTTTGCTTTCCTTATTTTGGAATTTTTCATTTATTGTGTATTTTGATGACACTTCTTTCAGTGTTTCAAAGAACCATAAAAATGCATCTGTGCCTTGCTGCTTCAGATTCAACAACCTTGCTAAACTCTGAGGGGGAAGTAGCTTCTGCGTTTCAGGAACTCAGTTCCAGGCAGGTATGAAGCTGTCTGTCTTCTCTTTGGCGATCCCTCACAGTCAAGGGATTGTCTTCCCCGATTGCCTTATCTGTATGTCCAAAGATGGCTGTTGAGGCCTATCCAGGATCAATAGACTCTACTGCAGCTCAGACATGTGTTTCCGTGTGGGGTGGAGCTGAATTTTTTATCCGCGACCCACTGTTTCTGCCACTCCATCTTCTTCCATCTCCTGTTGTTGTCATGAGGTTTCAAAGTACTGAGATCGCTCCAGCAGACTCTTCCTCTATTTGGGATGGTCCTGGCTGATGGTCTTCTAGGAGTTGACAACAATGATGCCAGGCACTGGGAAGATTGGTGCTAGCGCTGGCCCCAGCTGGCAGCAACAGAATGCTCTTATCCCAGGTGCAGATCTGGGGGCCCACGCCCCCCAGGAGGAGTCTGGCACAGCCCCACAGACGTCCCATGGGTGTGGACCCCTGCATCTATGCGCTGGATGACAGCATGCTGTCTCCGCTGGCTGGGGAGAGCAGCAGCACCAGTCTTTCTGTCGCTCTGCACAGGTTGTGCCCAGTGCCAGTCCCAACTGGCAGTGGCAGCCTTCTGTCATCTGGCATGCAATCTGGGTGCCCACACCCTCACGAGGTCTGTGGGACTGTGCCAAACTCTTTCCAGTGGTGCAGACCCCTGCACTGGATGATAGGAGGCTACTGCTATCATCTGGGACCGGTGCTGGGTGCAGCGTGCACCCAGTGCCAGGAAGATTGCTGCTGCCGCTGGCCCCAGGCAGCAGCGGCAGCTTCCTGTCATCCAGTGTGCAGATCCAGGGGCCTACACCCCTGGGAGGAGTCCGGTAGGGCTGTGGGGCTGTGCCGGGGGTGCGGGCCCCTGGATCTGCATGCCAGATGACAGGAGGCTGCCGCTACTGGCAAGTGTCACGAGTTCTGCTTTGAACAGTTTGAGGTGCAGTTTCCCAGAAACCTCTGCACCTATCTCCTTGAAACTTGTCATGCCCTCAGAAGGGGCTACCATCCCTGCAATTTGCATCCAAAACAGGCAAGAAATGACAAAGTTTTAGGCATTTTCATGATTTTCCATTATAGCCTATGGGCAAAACATCTAAACGCGTTGAGACAGTGAAACAGTTTTGATGAAATGAAATGGAACAGTGCTTTGAAATTAAACAAAACAATGAAACAAAACACTGTCCCTTCGAAACGGTGAAACAGAAGTCGAAACAAAACAGTGCTGTTTCGCGCAGCCCTACCTAGCAGGAACATTGTACACCCCAGTCAAAATCCCTAGTCTTGGCTGTAGTCAACAACCAATGCCTCTGACGAAGGCTTATAAACAACCTGACACATGTAGCAAAAAGTGGTAGTGGAAGCAACCAGAAAAGCCCAGAAGCATGGGAAACACCCATACCAGGATATAAGCATAGCTATGCGTAGATCATTCTCAACCACTGGCTGTCCAACCTCTTTTTGAACAACACCAGTGATGGCAAGTCCATAGCTGCCCTAGGCAGTCCACTGCCTCACTATTCTAATAGTGAAAAAGTTTTTCTTGATATCCAACCTAAGCTTACCTGCTGCAATTTCAAGCTATTGGCCAGCTCCTCCTGTCTGCAGCAAGAAAGAAAAGGTGCTTTCTCTCTTTTTCTTCAAGTATTTGAAGACTACTACCATGTTCCATCTTAAATGCCTTTTCCACAAGTTGAACATGTCAAGCTCCTTCTGCCTCTCCTCATATGATGTGCTTTTCAAGCCCTTTATTATCCTGCCTCCTGATTCTGGACCCTCCCCACATACTTTTTAAAATGTGGAACCCAGAATCACTCACTATACGGATAAGGCCTAAACAGTACCAAGTAGATGACAACTTTTACCACCCACCTCTTCTACCTAATGCTCCTATTGATGCATCCCAAACCCACATTTGCCTTTTGTATGACTGCATCACCCTGGAGATTCATACTGAGTCTATGATCCACCAAGACTTCAGGATCCTTCTCCACAGTGCTGCCATCCACTCAGGTATCACCCATTTTATATTTGTGTTTTTGATTATTTCTCTTGAGGCATAGTACCTTGCATTTGTCTGTACTGAATTTCATTCCATTTAATTGGAAAGCAGGGCTGAAGTTATCAATATCCTTCTGAATTGTACTCCCATCCTCCAGTGTGTTCAAAATCCATCCCAATTTCATGTTGTCTACAAACCAGTTAAGGAAGATTTCTATGCCATCATCCAGATCATTAATAAACAGGAACAGCACCAGGCCCAAGAGAGGCCCCTGTGAGACTCCACTTGAAATCTCCTGCTATTCTGACATGGACCTGTTAATAATTATCCTTTGCTTCCAGATTTTGAACCAGTTAGCTACCCACCTTATAATAGTTTTGTCCAGACCATATTTTTCCAATGTGTTTATGAGAAGATCATGTGGGACCTTGTCAAAGCCCTTGCTAAAGTCCAGATCCACTATAACCACAGCATTCCCTTCGTCTACCCAAGTAGTTACTTTATCAAAGGAGATGAAGTTTGTTTGACATTATTTATTCTTTCTAAATCCATGCTGGCTGCTTGTGATCAGCCTTTCCTCCTCCAGGTGCTTCCAAATGGCCTTCTTTAGGACATGCTCCAATAACTTCCTGGGTACTGAGGTAAGGCTAACTGGTTTGTAGTTCCCCAGGTTCTCCTTTTTGCCTTTTTTATAAGGAAGGGCACTTTTCTAGTTATCCAGTATGTGGCCCACCTCCCATGATTCATGAATATTATTGCCAAGGAATCCGACATCTCCTCTGCCAGCTGCTTCAGGACCCTGGGGTGAAGTTCATCTGGCCCTGCTTACTTGAATTAATTCAAATCCATCAAAAGCTCTCAGACCCACCAAAAACTCTTGTGTTATCTTATCCTTCAGCTTGCTACTTTCCTTATCCAAATAGTCCTTATTGTTTGGCTGCAGCTTAATTTTTTTGTGAAGACTGAGGCAAAGTAGCTGTTGAGTAACTCTGCCTTCTTTGCATCATCTATTAAGAGTTTCTCCTGGCTACTTAACAATGGGCTCAGTTTCCTTTGTCCTCATTTTCTGGTCAAAATATTTATAGAACTTCTTCTTGTCCTAAACCTCCTTCATCAGGTACAGCTCATTCTTTATCTTTGCCTCCCTGATTTTTGTTCCTGACTTAATTGTTTCATCTACCATCCCTGTCCCTCTTTTTTCCTCTTTGCCCACCCCAATTTGCTTACCAATGGTACCAATCTCTTACCAATGGGCATGTACCCTGCCATCTGGTTTACAGGGAGAGGAAGAGTCAGAAACACTCTCTGGGTGCATACGGAAGTGCAGCTTCCGGCTCTAACTTGTGGTAATTCACAGAAATTGCCATGAGTGAGACTGATCCTCCTAACCGAACAGATGTTACTGTTGAATGTGGAGGGTGGAGGATTGGCTTCAATTTGGAGATGATCCAGGGAAAAAGG